>NC_050179.1:42880173-42882673 GCF_008315115.2 Sander lucioperca | reverse complement strand
CGACCGTGTCACCTGCTGAAACTTTCAGCTGTGCCCCACTGGAGCTATTCAAAGACACAGAGCAAGCTCTCAAATAAAGCCTCAGACTGCTAAAACGATAAGGGCTATCGGTGAAATGAAAGGAAAGAGCTGAACATTTTAAAAGTTGAATGGTTTTAATAGCTGAACGTATGCAGAAGTTACAGAGAGCCAAAAAACGTATGGAAGAGGGAATAAAATTTAAAAAAAGAGAGACAGAGAGACAGAGACAGTCAGACAGAAGTGGAACGCAAAAGATATAGACTAATGTTCATATTACTGCCTGTAGTATTCAAGTTGACTGTCTGTGAAAGGGTTGTCATGGCTACCAATGACCTGTGACCATGTTGATAAACACCCTTTGAAGTCTGTGATGAGATCTCTTTGATCTTTAATCAGGTTAACGACCGTGTCACCTGCTGAAACTGTCAGCTGTGCCCCACTGGAGCTATTCAAAGACACAGAGCAAGCTCTCAAATAAAGCCTCAGACTGCTAAAACGATAAGGGGTATCGATGAAATGATGTAATCGTGACCACCACAAGACCTTTGTGAACGTATTCATGTAAAATTTATGTTGGTAAACTTAAAAATGTGGGCATATCAGCGATTTAAAAAAGTGGTTTGCTCTGCGTTTCGCTCAGAAATGTGAAGAATGTTAAACAGGGCAGTGGATGGACAGAGATGTGGAACTCTTGTCATTTGGAAGCTCATCGAGCCAAAAGTATAAGGCGTATCGCAAAACTGAGCACGGCTGCAGCATTGGCTGAAACTAGACAAAAATACCTACGTTTTGATGTATAAATTGTGTATGACAAGTAGATATTGTGGGCGTGAGAGCACGTTATAGAGAGGGGACAAAGATATTTTTTTGAATTTCATTAAAAAGTTAAAAGCTTATGCTAAACTGAACTGTTGGCTTTAAAAGTTGAATAATGACAAAAGACGTAGAACATTGTGAGGTCTGAGTATATTTTCTAACCGATAATCACTCACAAATGCAGAAATATGAAACAAATAGTACGAAAAATCTTAAAGCTCAAATGCACCACACTGCTAAAAAAATCAGGAAAATTGTTAGAGTTGGAAGCTAAACTGCATTACCTTAGTGAAGAGCTAAAATACATTGTTAGAAAAGCTTGAAGCTGAACTGTAATACTGTCAAAGATAAAGGTTTAAATGAATTACCTAAAACGGCTGAAAGAAGAAATACTTTGTATTATTATCAGACACTGCATAGAACGAAAAAGCATCAATTTAGCTGATATGAGATGTGAAATATTAGGTGAAAAGAATGGGGCTTTACAAAAGGAAAGAGAGGACAGAGAGAAGGAGAGAAGGAGAGAAGAGAAAGAGAAAGAGAGGAGTGGAAAAAGAGAGAGCCATAATAAAACATGAATAGCTGAATTGCTAAAGCTAAACTGGTTGAATAGCTTAAGTCCGTAAGAATAAGTTGAAGTAGTGAGAATAATTGAAAAACTGAAATGACATCTCAATCAGGGACACATTGACTGATGTATCACAGCGGGATTCAAACCTTGATCTCCCACACCAAAGACATACACCATATCCACTACACTATCATCTGTATAGATGCTGAATGTTCCTTTAGCACTTATAAAGCCTGTCTTTGATCATTGATCACCACACCTGCTAATGCTAATGAGTGAGAGACAGTGTGAGAGAACCATAGGTTCTTTATTTAGAACTGTAGGTGAAAGTATGGAGGGGCTGCACCCTTTGAAGTCTGTGATGAGATCTCTTTGATCTTTAATCAGGTTAACGACCGTGTCACCTGCTGAAACTGTCAGCTGTGCCCCACTGGAGCTATTCAAAGACACAGAGCAAGTTCTCAAATAAAGCCTCAGACTGCTAAAACGATAAGGGCTATCGGTGAAATGATGTAATTGTGACCACCACAAGACCTTTGTGAACGTATTCATGTAAAATTTATGTTGATAAACTTAAAAATGTGGGCATATCAGCGATTTAAAAAAGTGGTTCGCTCTGCGTTTCGCTGGGAAATGTGGAGGACATTTAACATGGCCGTGAATGGAGGGAGATGTGGAACTCTTGTCATTTGGAAGCTCATCGAGCCAAAAGTATAAGGCATATCGCATAACTGAGCACGGCTGCAGCATTGGCTGAAACTAGACAAAAATACCTACGATTTGATGTATAAATTGTGTATGACAAGTAGATATTGTGGGCGTGAGAGCAATTTATAGAGAGGGGACAAAGATATTTTTTCTAAGGTGCTGCACTCTAACGATGACATCATCCACTCTGGCAGACGCAACACACACTCACTAGAAACGCAGAAAAATCCTGAAATGATCACTAAACTTAAAAAGCTTTTTCCCAAAAACTGTTAAAGATATCAAACTGAAAAGCCATAGCCTAATACCTGAATATTTTGTGAACATTTTAAAGTTTGTTTGGCGTCTGTAGGTGAAAGTATGAAGGAGCTGAAAATTTTGGGA
>NC_050179.1:42782673-42867673 GCF_008315115.2 Sander lucioperca | reverse complement strand
CACACATGAGATGCTGTAGGACCAAATATCAGGAGAACAAATAATGTCAGTAAGATTATTGGGAGCGTACATAAAACACTGACTACTGTAGCTTCAATACCCATGGAAATGTTGCTGTATTAAAAAAGAAAAAAGAAAAAAAGACGCTGTAGCCTATTCCTCCGACACGCTGTATTAACGTTACTTTTTAAAGCGCTTTCCAGGTTAGCGGGGATGCATACCGCTCAAAACCAACATTAAAAATGTAGTAAACTTCCCTCAGCGTTTAGTTTTATTGCTAAACTGTGTGTAAAATGAACGGTGACGTTAAATCATCTTTTCAGATAACGGCACTCTAGGGTACCGTCTATGTGCTGGATTGTTCCGAGGTAACTGTCGGTAGCTAATGTTAGCAGATGAGCCCATTGACAGCAACGGTAGGCTATTCATATTTATGCACAATGACAAATAAAGCAAACTTGTTAAAAAAGTAACTAGGCTACACACTGTTTTCAGAGATATCTATCTATCTATCTATCTCTTTTTTTAGTTGGATATTGAATGTGAAAAGAAGGAAATGGTTCTTCCATAACATTGCACTTTAGATGTGTGTGAATTTCCCACACCAGGAGTAATTTATATAGTTCTATTTTATAGCGATCGATTATCTGTTCAAAAAATGTTCTACGTTCTATGCAAAACGTAAAATGTTCTAAAGAAAAGATAGAAAATAAATATTTGTGTGTGCTGTAAAGTGGCATGTCAAAGAAATGAAAAGAAAATTGTAATCGGTGCATCTCTACTATTTTCACTTTGTATTTTGATAATATTGGATCGTTGAATCATCCATCGATCCAGATCGATGTATCATTATGCCCCTACCTTCATATCGAGTCTGACCTGATCAATTAAAAACCTGAGACAGGACACGTTCAGCTGTATGAAAACTGTAAGAAGCGTTTCATCCTCATAATTCTACATAGTCACTTGTTTTAGACCTTCAACAATGTTACTAAACATTTAGATCACAGGAAACTCTACACTAAAAATAATAACTAAGTTCAGACCAACAGCCCTGTGTGGAAAAAAATGCAGCCCTCATTCATTTGAATGGAGCCGTTTCATCTGCGCAGTACGGCTGCTAACACTGGGGATCCGGAAAAAACTAAAACATTCAACCAGCCTCGACTTTTGCTGCAACACAACGTAACGCAGCAATGCAATGCGTCGGCCAATCAAACACATGCAGTGCACTGGTAGATAACTATGTTTTGACATCTGAGAAAGCTTTAAACGCATTCATCTGTTATTCAAACAGAGACTTTGTGGAATACTTTCATTGTCTCAGCAGTACCTTAAACATGGTGCCACTAACGCAGCAGCACCTTGGGCTGTGTTTTGTCGGAATCATTTTTTTTTTCCCTTCTGTAATATTATATTGTCAAGTAAGGGCAGGCAAGGCAAGCATTATGCTTCTGCCTGCTCCTTCTCAAACTCACCCCTTTTTTGTTCTTTGGTGGAATCGGATTGAGTCATTTGCGTTTTATCTTTGTTTTTATCTCAGATTTTTTTTTTTCTTTTCTTCTTTTACAGTATGTTGATTGTTCGAGGTAAATAAAAACTCAAAATCACATCACCACTTAGAAGCACTGCAGCAGTTAAAGTAGAGCTCCACTGTGCTCAGTATAATGGTACCTGGAAATTCTTGCATATCTTGAAGGCGTGGCTGTGTATGATCCTCTGTGGCTCAGGAAGACTCCTCAGTGTCATCTGATTGTAGAATGGAGTCTTTGCTTCAGGGAGGGGCTGCATGTGGAAACAAAGACAATAGTATAGCATCAGAATCATTTAACCCCCCCCCCCCACCCCCAATCCTTCTTTCACTGGTTTAGTATCGACATTGGCAGACAAGTGTCAGCTTAACTGCTCACATACCAGACTCTGGTCAATGATACAGAACATGAACGTGTCATGCAGAATGATGTGAGCTGGATTTTGTGGATTGAAGGCGACGTGGGTGATGGGTGTGTCCCTCTCCAACCACAGAGAGTGCAGTCCTTGTTTCTGCAGCTTCCGACTCCACTCCGTGTACTCCTTCTGCACCAGAGAGAACTCAAAGATCTGACACACACACACACACACACACACACACACACACACACACACACACACAGGAAAATAAACACTAACGAGACCTGTAGAGTGCATCCATCTCAATATTATCTCTGAGAAACTTTATGTTGTACTCGTCTTTTACTGTGGTAAGCAGAGCAGATGATTAACAGTTCAATATAGGATAACGAGAGTCTGAAAAAACCTGGTGCAGTGTTTACCTGCTGGTCAGCATGCACCGCAACAAGGTTGCTGGTTGTTGGGTGGATGGCTATGGCAGTGGGACATGAGCTGTACACTGGAACTGTACAATGAAGCTGCAAACATACACAAGACATTGGGAGTTTACTGTTGTTGCTTTGTCTGCAATTCAAATTTTACCTATCAAGAAATAACATGGATAGAATTAGGGCTGGATCCGAATATTCGAAGATTTGTTCGATGGGTAGGTATTCAATTTTCCATTTTGGGATTCAAATGTTTGTTTTATTTAAAACGTGCATGGAGGCTAACATTTGCTGTGGCGTTTTGTCTGGATTAGGCTGCTAGCTAAGAACGGAGAAATGAGTTACAAGCGAGCAGTCTGATGTGTGTAGAGGTCTGTATGGTTATACCGTAGCAGTCTGGTGTCGTTCAGGCGATTTGATAAAAGGTACGACCGTGCATAATGCCAATACAGTGAGGCGCTGGCTGAGCCTTCATTCACAGACACTGCGTCCGTCGTCACTTGTCAGACAGTCCGGCAAACGCAGGTCTTTACGTTTATTTTGAATGCATGCGGCAAAAAGTTGAGACCAATTCAACTTTTTAGAGACAAAGCAACCCGACGTCACCCTGCATGGCCATTCATGTAATCGGCCATCAGACTCGTCAGTCCGTTTTGCGATGTGAGAGTCCTGTAACGTTACAGGAAACATCACTGCCTCTATTGCTGCCACAAAAACATTTTAAACTCTATGAACAAAAGCAAAGTTGCTTAATTCTCGCTTCATCTCTTTTCGTTCTCTCTTTCTCCGTGAATTGAAGCTGCCTTTGCGTGCGCTCAGAAAAATGTAACACCCCCTGCCGCCTGACACCGAAGCTTCAAATATGCACTGTTGATAAGTACCGAAGCTTCGAAGCTCAAAAAGAGGTATTCGGTACAGCCCTAGTTAGAGTTCCAACTCACCTTTAGCTTGTCAAGGTTGTAGACATGGATCTCACAGTCTGTGTTTGCTGTAGCGAGCCACTTGCCATCCTCACTGGCAAACAGCAGGTGGACTGGCTGTCTGGAGCCTGGACATCACACACAAAGATGGTTACACACTCAGAGTAAAAGTAAAGTAAGTAAAGTAAAGGTACGAGTGCGTAGGTAACTTAGACCGATTAAGGTTCTACTGCGGTGTGGTTATAAATGACTCATCCTAATTAAGGAAAAGAAAATCTGATTTCTTCCACTGAAAAAAAGCAAGTAACAGCTGTTGCAATGAACCCTTTACCTAGGGACCAGGATCAACTGACAGGATAGTAAAGTGAGTGTACAAATAATTTACTCAAAGAAGTGGATTTAATGTACTACTATGGAGGCAGTGCAATTTTCATCCCCCCCCCCCCAAAAGTAGCATAAAGGGATCCTGGTTTCCACAAAACTGATCACAGTTCTTGACTCGGAAATGTGCTGCTCTCAGTTCTACAATATTACAGATTGGACTCAGACTCACCTGACTTGGGTTTGAGGGTATGAAGGTATTTGCACTCCGGCTGGTTGAGGGCGACAACGATGACTGAAGAATGGCTGGAGGAAGCAAAGAGTTTGGAGGAGTCGGGGGAGAAGCAGAGCTGGTGGGCCGAGCGAAGGTCCTTGGGTAGTTTGGACACCTGGAGAGAGAAGAGGAAGGAGACGGAGAGGGGTGAGCTTCATCACGGTCATTATCTACATACAAAGTCTACAAAGAGTGTAACACTGAAATCCTGACTCCCCCTCCCCCCCCTCTTTACTAAAGATCTCATATTAACTATAACATATTACTATGTTGATGAGTGAACAGTGAGTAGTGAAGAGTGTTGATGAGCAGCCCACCTTGGTGATGCTGATGTTGTTGTTCTGTAATCTGTAAAGACGGAAACTGGTGACGGTAGAGTATGCCAGCCAGCCTCCGCATGGAGACAAAGCACTGCAGCAGATATGATCCTCTCCCTGCAGAAGTCAGCACACACAGCCAGCTTTTTGTTTCAGTACCCTCTAAACTATCCATCCATCTGTTTTTTTTTGCGATATACATATTCTTGTATGAAGGTTTAAAAAAAAAAAAAAAAAAAAAAAAATGTGTTGAAACAATTTGAGAAACTATTATTTACTATGGGGAAAACACCAATAATTAAAATAAATCAAAAAAGACGCTTCCGCTGCGCCATACAGATACAGTGAGGTTTCTTAACGTAAAACAACGATACACGCATCAGTACACACCTTCCTCTTCAGCTGGATCAGTTTCTCTGGTTTTCTCTTCACAGGTAGACTGTCACCAGGCTTCCCTGTTATCGTACACAGTATGAACAATTATTACACTATGAAAAGTCTTCTACCAGATAAAGACAAATGTTCATTATTGTTTTTCCTGTTTATTAGATCTCCTTTAGTTTTCACCATCACTTTAACTGTTTGCCATTTCTTGCATTATAATGCAGTACTATGGGTGTGTGTGTGTGTGTGTGTGTGTGTGTGTGTGTGTGTGTGTGTGTGTGTGTGTGTGTGTTTCACTCACCATGTCCATCGCTCTCCCCTAGTCTCCACAGCTCTAAATGATCAGGGAACTGGAAGAGCAGCAGTCCTGCTTTCTTTGCACAACAGACCAGGCTTCTCTACATGGAAGACAGGCAGAGGTAAGCAGGTCACCATGGGAACATTCATGATCTACATTTGCCTTGGTGCTCTTTTACAGTGCATTCAGAAAGTATTTAGACCCATTCACCTTTTTTCCCCCCATTTGTTATGTGGCAGATTAATACTTAAATTATTTCTATACATTGTTTTTTCCACTCACCAGTCTACACTCCATAGCCCATTATGACAAAGCCCAAACAGGCTTTGGGTTAGCCGGTCTCTCAGTCCCTACCACTGAAAAGCCACCCAACCGCATGACGCTTCCACCACCTGTGGGTGTTTTTTTTTTTTTTTTGCAAACTCCAAGCGGGATTTCACGTTTTTCCACTGAGGAGAGGCTTATGTCTGGCAACTCTGCCATGAAGCCCAGACTGGTGGAGTGTTGCAGTGATGGCTGTCCTTCTGGAAGTCTCTCCCATCTCGATACATGATCTCTGGAGCTCAGCCAAAGTGACTATAGGGTTCTTGGTCAGCTATCTTACCAAGATAGGCAGCCAGCTCTAGGAAGAGTCTTGGTTGTTCCAAACTTCTTTCCATTTAAGAATTATGGAGGCAACTGTGCTCTTGGGAACCTTCAACGCAGCAGAATTTGTTTTTGTAGCCTTCCCCAGATCTGTGTCTCGACACAATCCTGTCTGAGTTCTGCCAGCAGTTCCTTCTACCTCATGGCTTGGATTTTGCTCTGATATGCACAGTCAGTGTGAGACCTTATTGACAGGTGTGTGCCTTTCCAAATCTTCGCCTATTAATTGAATTTACCACAGCTGTACTTAGAGAAGAGACCCGCACACTGACCATTACGCAAGCAATAATTTATTTAGAAAAATACAACGTTTCGGTCTTACCGGCAATTTCCACTGGATGCGGAACGTCTGCGGAACGTCTGCGGAGTCATTAGGTTTTCATTAAAGTCAATGTGTGTATTTCCACTGACTGCAGAACGTCTGCGTCCCTACTCCGTCCCAGTTCCGTCAGTCCGCAGCCCTCCGGAGCAGATACGCAGAGCTATTTTTGACGGACGATGGAGAGCTCTGCAGCAATTCAGCACAATTCAGATTGTGCGGGACAGGAAGTCGAGCACAGAAACAAAATAAAACATCCGGATACTTTTCAAAATAAAATACACCGTGCTCACGGCAGGTCATATTTCCCTGCACTACACCTTGAAAACACAGCACAGAGTTGTTTCCCCTCTACTCCTCTGGATGGAAACAAACTGTTGTTGGTTTTGTGGTTCTGTTTATAGAAACTACATCCCGTTATATCGCACGAACATACGTGCATTCGCAAGATCTCGTGGTCGGCTGGCCGCAGCCGTTACGCAACAAATCCGGACCTGGTGGGTATTGACGGACGGCGGAGCGCGCAGACGTTCCTCAGCCTCATGACTGTTGTTTAGTACCCTTTGTTTTCTTTTCTTTTTTTACTTTCTTAATCGGTTCAGGCACCGTTAATTATGTATGCGATTAATTTAGATTAATTAATCACAGAGTATGTAATTAATTAGATTACATTTTTTAATCGATTGACAGCCCTATAAATAATCCTAAACATGTTTTAGCTTCATCATTATGGGGTATTGAGTGGGAACATTTCATTTAAATGATTTTAGCATAAGGCTGCAACATAAAGTGAAAAAAGTGAACTGGTCTGAATACTTTCTGATGCACTGTAAACTCAATCATGCCACACTATTAAAACAAATCAGTTTTGTATGCATTTGCTTATTGGCCAATACATAAAACATGACGCACAAAAATGTTAAGCCCTTTTCTAAACGGTGTTCTTCATGTTTTTGAGAGGTAGCGAGTGACTGTATTCTTTTTTTCTTTTCTTAAATATTATTTTTGGGCTCTATTCTATAGAACAGCTGAAGACAGGAAGGGGGGGAGGGGGGGGGGGGGGGGACATGCAGCAAAGGGCCACAGGTCGGACTCGAACCCGGGCCACCGTGGTAAGGACTGAGTCTTAGTATATGGGGCACACACTCAACCAGGTGAGCTACCAGGGCGCCCCGAGAGAGAGATTGTTTCCTACTAAATATGTACTCACATGTGGGAGAGTCATTTTGCGCAGAGCTGATTCCTGGGTGTTCTTCTCCACCTTGTCCAAGAGGGGTCGCACTACCAGCTGGGTGTCCATACCTGCCATTATTCCAAACATCAAAACAATCATCATCTTTTTGTCATATTACAAGTTCATCTTTAAGATGGAGTACAAGTCTTTTTTAGACTGTATACTTCATAGCACAGTAAATGTTCCCGTGTTTTGGACACTGCTGAATCATACAGGGTGTCTGGTTAAAGAAAGTAAAAGGGGGTTAGCCACGGAGCGACAACCTCACTAACTTAAGGTGGGCTGACCTTTAAGGTAGACCAGCTAGAGCTGTATCAATTCCAAATTTTGCTGTGCAATTAATTGTCCAAGAAAAAAATTGCGATTAACAATATTAATAGTCTTTCAGTCAAATTAAAAAATATTTATTTATGCATTACTTTTTCAAACAAATTAAAGTTTTGAATAAGTTCCAGCATATCACTGTTATGTGACCCAGATAATGTAATAACACAGGTACACAGCCTGTGAAGTAAACCACGCCTCAATATTGTCATAAAACATTGTATATTTTTTACAAAATGAACATAAAACTGACATTTACCATCAACAGTAATACCCCTTAGGAGCTCAGCTAATGTTAGCAATAAATTGCGGCTAAACAAAAACAAATGCAGATTATGTAAAAAAGTTGCGACAAAGTTAGACAATTATGGGTTACACTTTACTTAAAGGTATCTACATAAGACTGACATGACTAGGGATGGGCATGATTAATCAACATCGATAATTGATCATTAAGAATTTCGTCGATCACGTTAATTTGTTATCGATAACTAATGCAGGTTGTGCAACGTAGTGTGACTCTTGAAGCAATGAAATGAATTTCACTGTGTGGCAGCAATTAAACATTTTACCACACAGGGGCGCCATAGGCTACTCAGTTACCTGCAAGTTTCTGTTTTGATTTCAAAAGTAATCATGAAGAGGTCAAGGCGATGTGTGGCATGGGACCATTTTGATTTAAAAAATGACTTAGTTCACTGCAAACACTGCGATGCCGTGTATAAGTACAGC
The DNA here is from genome assembly GCF_008315115.2 of Sander lucioperca. Taxonomy (NCBI): domain Eukaryota; kingdom Metazoa; phylum Chordata; class Actinopteri; order Perciformes; family Percidae; genus Sander; species Sander lucioperca. Next base: position 42,859,587 of record NC_050179.1, on the reverse strand, counting down.
ACGGCCACGACTCAAATGATGTACCACTTAAACAAAGTACATCTGACCCTGGTTGATGTCGGTGGTGGTGCATCCTGCTCTCAGTCTCAACCTAGCATTGTGTCGGTGTTAGCACGGAGGACCTCGATGCACAACGAGCAGACAAAATGACCCAAGGGATCTGCAAGTTCATTGAGATGGATATGCTGCCTTTAAGTATTGTTGAGGAAAAAAGGTTTTCGACAACTTATAAATTTATTGGAACCAGCATATCACATTTTGTCACGACGTTCCATCACCAGACTGGTAGAAACTCACTATGAAGAAAGGAAGCAGGAGCTGTTAAAAGAATTGAGCACCGCTGACAGAGTTGCTCTAACTACAGAGTGCTGGACCGCTTTAACAGCTGAGAGTTACATCACCACTACATCAGTGATGACTGGCAAATGAACTCCGCGGTCCTGCTCACAGCCACAGTCATACAGCTGACCACCTCGCTGAGAAAATGAATGGAGCTATAGAGCAGTGGGGACTTGAAGACCGAGTTATTGCATGCGTCCACGACAACGCGTTCCTCCCTCATCAAGCGAATGAATGTAAGCTAAACTTTTGTTTTATTTTAGTTTACATGATATACCCAATTACATGCATACTTGACTGTTATCTGCGTTGTGTTACCTATTTAGATACAGCATTTTTTCTGATTATTGATTCCCCCATCATATATTTATTTATACAGGTTGAGTCTGGTGATGAGTTTGTGTCATTCGCCCCCATGATCTCATCAATGCTGGACCCTCGTCACAAACACCTGCGCTTTCTTACACCAACACAGAGACTGGCTGCTAATGCGAAACTGGTTGAACTGGGAAAGGCAGTGGAGAACGGTAGGGCGGCTATCGCACAGGCTCAGGGAGACGAGGCTGCGTTGTCTGACACGGACGAGGGGAGGGCAAACACTGGAGTGGCGGCCTCCCAGTCCTCTGCTATGGCACAACTCCTTGGGGAGCACTATACCACTCACTGCGAGGCTGACATCGAAGCAGAACTTCAGAACTTTCTGAGAGAGACTCCCCCACCCCTGCGTGGAGGTACCCGTGCATCCCGGCAACGTCAGTCCCCTCAGAGCGGGTGTTTTCGGCGGCTGGACTGGCGGTCACCAGGTTGCGGTCGCGTCCAACCCCAGATCATGTCAACATACTTAACTTTCTCAACAAAAATCAGCAGACTGGTGCAGAAGTTGTATGTGAGTTACTAGTTATGTTTTATGAGGCTTTGTTAAGTAGCCTAATTTATTGTTTTAGGCTAATCTCTCTCACCCTCTTTCTCGACTCCGTGCCTTGAATAGTTTTGAGTTACATTTTGACGAAACCTCTCAGATCTAAGTATTATTATGTTTTTGATTAAGTTATTGTTTAACATGATTTTTTTTAAATGTATTTATTATTTGGAAACAAACGAGGGTCTCTGTTTAAGAACGCCGGCTCGCAGCTGCAGGTTCCGCTGCTTTAGAGCACTGAAGCGCATATATCTTTAAGTTTAGTTTAACGTCCAATTTAACTGCCACAAGTTGCTCTTCTTGTAATAAAGAATTCACCGAAGAACAACACGCTGTATTTTTGTATTTTCATTGCATTTTTAATTTATAAAAAGTTAAATAAATAATGAATTTTAATATAAAAATATGAATGATTAATCGATAGTTGATTGTTAATTCTCCCGACGATCGACGAAGAAAATGTAATCAAATGCCCATCCCTAGACATGACACTGTCATGAACGTGTCATAAACAAGTCATAAACGTTTAGGACATAACGCTTCTTTTAGTAAGCGTCATTCGGTTTTTGTCATGAGAAGTTAGGGTTAGAGTTCATGTGTCATGACAGTGTCATGTGTTCATGACAGTGTCATGTCACTCTTATGTAGATACCTTCAAGTAAAGTGTAACCCAATTATGTAATAATTGTTACCGGCCTAAAACCAGCTATTCTCTGAGTATTCTCTTGAGTGACAAGCCGCTCCTCCAAGTTTTGCTTTAGTGAGCTCTCCCTCGCCAACCCAGGGTTACCCTGATTAGTTATAAAACCTTGTCAGGATATTTTGTTTTATGATCCTTAAGTATTGATCTAAACTTTTCCACAGATGGGAGTTAAACTGGACTTTCATTAAGTCATGCACTTGCTGCAAGTTGTAAAAGTAGCCTAAAACTAACAAGTTACTTGTGCTTTTCATGGTGGCCCTGTAACTTGTTGAGAGGTAAATCTATGATGTATGGCCTTGCAAATAAAGACATTAGTTCTTCAAATTCACATTGTTTTTCAGTATGTACAAAATATGATTATCATAGAAACTTGTTTTATACAGTATCGACATCAGTAAATATCGGTCATAACAGCAATGTTCTGCGGATATCAGTGCATCCCTAAAAAACATTTGACCTGATGATGGTGCTACAGAGAAAGCTAAGGTAGCACCTAAGTTATTACTATTTATCCTAAAGGGGACATTAATGTCTAAACCAAATTTCATGGCATCCCATCCAATAGTTGTTGCAACATTTCAAGCATATGCACAACTGTACAGTTGTTTAGATTAAGGCTGCACGATATGAGGAAAATAGAGGGTTTTCACGACGCGTCATCAGACCAGAAGTCGCCATATTGGAGGTACTCCGCATCACAATAAAGCACAGGCACTGAAGTAGATCCCGAAAATGGTTAATTATTGCCGTGTTTTAGGTTGTACCAATAGGGCAGACTGAGAAAAACATTTGGAATATTATCGACTTCCAAAAGTTATTAAAAACCAGGGAGAGGAATGCCAGAAGTTATCAGAGGAAAGGAGGTGCTTGTGGTTGGCAAAGCTCAACCAGGATCTACGAGGGAAAGATCTGTCTTGTTCAGTCTTTGAAATGAAAAAAAAAACTATTGAGAGTCACTTGGCTACACCTTGAGTATCGCAATGATATCATACAGTTAAGGTTAGGTTGATTAAAGACGTTATTGCATTACTTACTTTGGCCTTCACAACACAACGGTCGTTAATGATTTGATACTGCGTCTCCCTCACCCATCCACACACCATCTGGTTATAAGCCTCCAAACTTTTGTAGGATTTAAGGTATTCCGCCGTGTATGGGCTCGGCGAGAAAACCAGGTAGTTGACTATATCGGTATATGCAACTGAAGGAAGAATCACCGGGTCGCCATGGGTCCAAGAAGAGGGAGCCAACTTGTAGGGATCTGCACCGCCAGTAAACCATTATTTCTCGAAATATTGTGCCTTTTCTTGGTCCAAGTCCTTCCCTATATGCCTTTGCAGCTTGGACGCGTTTTGATGAGCTTTTCTGTTGTTTAGACAAAGTATTAAAGTATCCAAAGCGCACAATACTCCATTACTCCATTCAGTTGTTTACACAGAGTGGCAGCACATCCAGGTTACCGCCCAGAACGTGACGTCGGTGAAAACCCTCTATATGCGGAATGCAATAACGTTGCTAAATATCGCGAAAGCGATATTACTTAAACAAATATTAGAGTGAACTAAGATCTGCATTTCTGCTACTTTCAGTATTTTTCTTAAATACAACAAATTGCTTGTTGAATTTTAAAACAAATAAAAAGGAAATAATTTCCAACATTATTTTATTGAATAAATTGAACATTGAATTGGATATATAAAAGGCAACACAAAAAAAAAGAATGACAGTTATATTATAAACTGCAGTTTTCTGCTGATATTTTCTTTCAACTAACAAAAAAAAAAATCTGAGTATCTTTCGCGGTATGCCGCAGCCTTTTGCGATATGTATATTGCCAGTTGCCACTCAAACACCAACAGAAGATTTAACACTGACCTCCAGAAACCACAGCGGTTTCGGTGTGGGCGAGCGCCCTCACATCATGCGAGTGGTTTTTAAAGGTCCTAGTTCGGACCCATTCCTTATCCTGCTGGCCAACAGTAGAGGAGATAAACTGAAACTGGACGACCGTGCCCTCTGAAGTCCCAGCTACCAGACTGCTCTCATCCTGTTAAACATTTAGAAAGTTTAACATTATTGATTCTCTTGGGATGTGAGACTAAAACTTCCCTCGGCCCTCAGTTCTGTGTCTAATTCTTGGTTGTACACTTACATTTGAAACAGACAGAGCCAAAACATCCCACTTGGTGACCAATTGAGTTCTGACCAGAGTTCCTGTGACTCCGTCCCAGATCTGGACCTTTCCGGCAGAGTCACCGCTAACGATGGTGTGGTCAGACAGGAAGACGATGCTCCAAACCACCACCTCTTTGCTCTTGGATGCTCCGACACCTCTTTCCACCAGCAGTCTGTGTGTGGCGCGGCCTGAAGTTCGCAAATGAAAAAATGAAAAGGTTACAATCATATTATTAGGGGATTTTTAAAAGGGAATTTTGCTATTTTTCAACGTGGACCCTGTTTTCCCATGCATTTGTGTCCAAGTGACTAAAGGCGCTGACAGACCAACACGATTATCGGCCGCTGGACAGTCTGGCGAGGTCGGTGACTCGAGTCTGTTTGGTGGTGTTCCATGCCGTCGTCAGTCGGAGGAGCCGTCGCTGTTCATTTGGGCCGATTTGACTTGTTGAATTGGCCAGTGGGCAGTCGGATTCAATGACCAGTTACGGAAATGACGAGAAGGATGAGTGTGCCGAATGCCTCTCAAAATCTGACGAAAATCTTTTAAACTGACCTTTGTCGATCTGAAATTAAGACAGATTCAGCAACTGCATGGCCTATTTCTCGCTTAAAATGTTTTCAGAGACACTATTTTCGTAAAATACGAGATCATATTCCGAACAAGCCACCATCATGGTCGGTTTTGAAATTCGGGAGAAGTCAGACCCACATGACACGTTTGTCCAATCAGCTACCAACTTGGGGAGACTGATCAGTCCGACTGCCTTTTCTGCCGACGGTCGGCCACGTGTCAGAGCCTTAATGTGAACCTTGGAAATGTGTCAAGCATTGAGCGAGAACACTGAAACTAGCAGCCGCAAACTGAGCTGCAACGTAACCCGGTTGGGAAAATGTGAAACCTCAATGTACGTCCACTAAAAATGCTGTTTTTGCCACTGACAGGCTCAGTTTGTTATTATGAGTGTCTGACTACATTATGGGAAGATGAAGAAGTTTTGTGTGCAACTTACTGATACCAGGTCAACCCAGTAACTTCAGCTCACCTCTGCTCTGTCTGCAGCTCTCCACTCTTGGAACAGCGTTTTTCTGTAGTAAAATGTGCTTTTGGTATAGGATTTCTTCTCTGTGGCTGGCAGTAGTCTTCGCCGGTCAAAATGTTCCCTTCAGACCCGATGGTCTCCAAGGTGCAGTGGATGGCGTGTTGGCATCCATTTGTAGCTGTAGCACAACTAGCCTCAACTTCAGCCTGTCTGTATCCAAAGGTAACATCTACAAAAGCTGATCTCAACAAAGCTTAACATTTTGATGGCCTAATTCAGAAAATGCGCAATTACAAATACTTTAAAATAACACAAAGCTATGCTTTGTGCACTCCCAAACAACAAACTCCTTGGAACTCCTCCTCCCCACCCCCCACACTCGCGTTCCACACTACACTCCATGGTTCCACACCACTGTCTTCCGGCAAGTCACCTCTCAAGATTTCATAACGAGACAGTTAGGTTCTAATAATAAGAGGTGACCTAATGAAGTGTAGCCGCCTATTATTATAAACTCTGCTTACCTATAATACCAATCTGAGTCAGTGGAAAAACAAGCACTTTTAGTCTACGTATATCTATGTACATTGACGGTGCGCATTTTCCTACAGGGTTACATTGCAGCCCAGTTCACAGCTGCCGGTTACAGTGTTCTCGCTCAATCAATTTCAATGATTTTTTTTTTTTTTTTTTTTTTTTTAAAATCACATTTGTCACTTAGGCACAAATGCATGGGAACTATGGTCCAGGTTGAAATGTCCCCCTTTAAGGAATAAATGGAGTTTTAAAGTCAATATACACAAAACTCATCTTATAAACTATTCTAACTGGTGGTGGGCTCTGTGCTAATATCTTCAGGATCGAGTTGTATCTACTTACCTGTCTCGGCATCAAAGATTCTGATCATGTCCATCATGCCAGCAGCAATCAGTGTACCAGAGGGATGCCAGGAGAGAGAGATAATACGACCTAAAAGATCACAGAAAACAAAATCAAAACATTGAATGTCATTAAAGTTGCGTTCACGCCTGCCTCGTTTGGTCCGTTTAAAACGAACCCTGGAGCGTTTGGTCGGATAGTCCGGTTCGTTTGGACTTTATCTGAACTCTGGTGCGGCTCAAACAAACAACTCTGGTTTTGCTTGAAAACGGGGGTCTCGGTCCGCTTCCAAGAGAACTAGAGTTCGGTTCACTTCAGGTGAGATCGCGATCCGACCCAAATACAGGAAGTGGACCAAAAACAATGCATTTACTAGCCTGCAATTTCAACCTTGCACACAATTTACGGACTTATGTGATTTAAGGGATGATAACTTTCAGATCCATCAGCTGTTCTGAGCACACATCGCTGATCATCTTTGTGACAACACATCACATCATCTCTCACTCTCTCCTTCACTCGCTGTCTGTCAGCTGCTCATTGTTCGCCTTCTTCTAAAATATTCATGGGTGTGATTGGCAAAGGACAAAAAAGCAGGAAAATATACGGTGCACCTACCATGACGCGGCGACAGCACCCCCCTCCCCCATATTTCGAGCGTGTTGGTTGGCTTCAGAAAATGGTTAAAACCCAGCTAGCCACTGCCACTGTATGTTGTGCCATTAGCAGTAAAGCTAGACCAGGGGTCATCAACTATATTTTTCCAAGGGCCAGAATTTTTTTAAGCAGACACTCCGGGTGCCGGACTTTCAAATAAAGAAAATAAAATGCATTTATACCTATTATACCTTATTTCTTTCCCTGTGCCTCGAATACTAGCATTGTAAGCTAGCTAATCAGCGGTCCGCGCTAGCTTGAAAACATGTCCCTGAGAGCGACAGAGTGGGGACACATCTGTTATTTAACCCATAGGTTCGTTTTGCGCCGGAATTGTCTTTATTTTACGTTCAAATATATGCATTATGAACAAAGAACAGTTATTATTTACAAGCAATGCTGTGCTGAGTTAGCTAGCTAGCTAACATTAGCATGTTCTTGCCTTGGAGCAAACGTACAGTGAGGAAAATAAGTATTTGAACACCCTGCTATTTTGCAAGTTCTCCCACTTAGAAATCATGGAGGGGTCTGAAATTGTCATCGTAGGTGCATGTCCACTGTGAGAGACATAATCTAAAAAAAAAAAAAAATCCAGAAATCACAATGTATGATTTTTTAACTATTTATTTGTATGATACAGCTGCAAATACGTATTTGAACACCTGAGAAAATCAATGTTAATATTTGGTACAGTAGCCTTTGTTTGCAATTACAGAGGTCAAACGTTTCCTGTAGTTTTTCACCAGGTTTGCACACACTGCAGGAGGGATTTTGGCCCACTCCTCCACACAGATCTTCTCTAGATCAGTCAGGTTTCTGGCCTGTCGCTGAGAAACACAGAGTTTGAGCTCCCTCCAAAGATTCTCTATTGGGTTTAGGTCTGGAGACTGGCTAGGCCACGCCAGAACCTTGATATGCTTCTTACAGAGCCACTCCTTGGTTATCCTGGCTGTGTGCTTCGGGTCATTGTCATGTTGGAAGACCCAGCCTCGACCCATCTTCAATGCTCTGAGGGAAGGAGGTATTTCCCCAAAATCTCGCAATACATGGCCCCGGTCATCCTCTCCTTAATACAGTGCAGTCGCCCTGTCCCATGTGCAGAAAAACACCCCCAAAACATGATGCTACCACCCCCATGCTTCACAGTAGGGATGGTGTTCTTGGGATGGTACTCATCATTCTTCTTCCTCCAAACACGGTTAGTGGAATTATGACCAAAAAGTTCTATTTTGGTCTCATCTGACCACATGACTTTCTCCCATGACTCCTCTGGATCATCCAAATGGTCATTGGCAAACTTAAGACGGGCCTTGACATGTGCTGGTTTAAGCAGGGGAACCTTCCGTGCCATGCATGATTTCAAACCATGACGTCTTAGTGTATTACCAACAGTAACCTTGGAAACGGTGGTCCCAGCTCTTTTCAGGTCATTGACCAGCTCCTCCCGTGTAGTTCTGGGCTGATTTCTCACCTTTCTAATGATCATTGAGACCCCACGAGGTGAGATCTTGCATGGAGCCCCAGTCCGAGGGAGATTGACAGTCACGTTTAGCTTCTTCCATTTTCTAATGATTGCTCCAACAGTGGACCTTTTTTCACCAAGCTGCTTGGCAATTTCCCCGTAGCCCTTTCCAGCCTTGTGGAGGTGTACAATTTTGTCTCTAGTGTCTTTGGACAGCTCTTTGGTCTTGGCCATGTTAGTAGTTGGATTCTTACTGATTGTATGGGGTGGACAGGTGTCTTTATGCAGCTAACGACCTCAAACAGGTGCATCGAATTTAGGATAATAAATGGAGTGGAGGTGGACATTTTAAAGGCAGACTAACAGGTCTTTGAGGGTCAGAATTCTAGCTGATGGACAGGTGTTCAAATACTTATTTGCAGCTGTATCATACAAATAAATAGTTAAAAAAAAATCTTACATTGTGATTTCTGGATTTTTTTTTTAGATTATGTCTCTCACAGTGGACATGCACCTACGATGACAATTTCAGACCCCTCCAAGATTTCTAAGTGGGAGAACTTGCAAAATAGCAGGGTGTTCAAATACTTATTTTCCTCACTGTATGTGTTTTTCTCAATACTGTCGACATTTAGCTAGTTGTGAATGGGGCCTCCCACACTGCTTGATCCACGCCCGGCCTTTCTCCCCTTGGGTTTTAGGTTTCGGGAAGGGAAAAATTCCACCACCCCGTCCAAACTTTTAGGATACCTGGTATCGGATTTGCACAACGCTTCGGCGTACGGTGTTTCCCTCGCTCGAAAGCTTAACAGACCTCATGTGCCTAGTTACGGTTGCTAAGCCACGATTGGCATGTGGCGGTTTTCGGGCGTGGCTTAGCGAAGGGTCAATTACAAGGGGGCAGCTTTACGCTCTCCCTGTGGAATGATCCCTGCTCTGAATGCTCAAAATGACCCGTGCCTTGCGCACCCAAATCCCAATCTCCAAAATTACCCATCCAAAACAAAATACGTATCAAATTTGTCCTTGGAAGAAAACAAAAATGGATAATTATCATTACCACACCTGGTTCCTACTGGCCATCATACACGAATACACACATTTTTCACCTAGAAAACATTCTTAGAATTTTACTATACTCATTTGTCAAGCACATGTATACATAACTGCTAGCTGAAAAGCAAAAATACCTCTAAATCTGCTTGTTCTCTTACCTTTTTGCCTGTCGAGGTTTCTTTGAAACTGAATTCTCTCCTCCAGTATTTCAAACATCTTTACTGTCCCGTCCTCACAACCGACCTGACAAGGAAAACACCCATTCTATTAATAAAGCTTGATAAGGCTCGTCACTTCACTTTCAACCGAGGAAATGTTAGCCTGGGTGGAAGAATTTTAGTATCAGGCTTAGGCTACATCTACACTAGTGGTGGGAAAACAAAATTTGAAAATTGTTTGTATTGTGATTTTTTTTTTTGCAAGTATTTTTAAAAAAACAATTCATTCCATAGACTATATTTTTTCATTTGATTTTTTTTAATCAATGATTTGCCTAAATATTTTTCATTTATACGGTACTGCTGACGGCAACTACATCATATCCCTTTTCAGCAAAACAGGCCGAGAGCAGAAAATACAAGTTATGTACTTCTTTACAGATGAAATAACTGTCAGACTGACTGATGTGCAATCTTTTTAGAAAACATTAGTTTTTAGAATTGTTGCATTATGTATTGTCTCTAGAAGTGTATTATTCAACTTTTTTTTTATAGAAGGAAAAGAAAATCGCAATATTAGTTGTTTTGAAGTCTGGATGGGCAGAAACAGAGACCTTTGGAAACGACGATGCATGTCAGTCTTAGCAGTTAGGTAGGCTTCATGCCTTTCAGTAACAGTTCCACCTCGTCACGAGTCCAAGCAAATAAATCCCTGGTCTTATTTTTCCCCATTTTTGTTCTTTCTCCAAAGTATTTTCTGTATTTTCAACTTATACATCCATGATTTTCATGCAAATGGTCATGTGATATGCATTGTCAGACATGTTATTATGGACGGAGATTAGTTCTGCTACTGGAGCTAAAACTCTTGTGTGGACAGAGATATTTTTTGTCTCAAAACGCCGCTTACAACTGAAAACATAGTAGTGTAAATGTAGCCTTAGAGTAATTATAATATCCAGAAGGTCTTGACTGACCGCTAACAGTGTTCCCTGGCTGTTGCTACTGATGGTCCAGATTGGTCCTCCATAGGCCTCCACGGTGTACCTGGGCCTCAGGTTCTCCAGGTCATACTCCGTGATCTCTCCATTCAAACCAGCACTGAATAGACGCTGGCCCACCCAACACAGAGCCTCAACAGCCCTGCCGTCCTGTCCTGGGATGACCTGTGCATCAAAATCAAAACGAGGTTATCCCTGCACATCTTATCTCCACTTCAAAGTATTTTCCTTCAAGCTAAAACCCCGCTCTTGTAGAAAGACAATAATTCAAAACTCCATTGACAAATTGAGCAGTTAAGGGTTTCTCTGTCCATCTAAAAAAAAAAAAGTGCATGATATGGGGAATGTGACTTGAAATTTAATTTAGCACTAAGGAGCACTCTTTAATACGGAATACATGTACACACTACAACAGTTATTTTATTTTGGCCGGAATGTTTACCCATCTTTAAATTTCATTAACAAAGCTTTCTTCGACCAAAAACTAAAACATAGCATGAAGACAGAGAATACATGGGATTTCATTGAACCAAGTGCTGCTCAGTTGTTAATACAGAGTGCCCAATTAGCAAATTACTTCAGAATTCCGGTAAGGTTATCTCGACTCTTAGTTTCTGAGTTGTTAAGTTACCTTTTCTTGGAAGTAGTTGTCAGCGAAGTTGAAGATCTCCAGAGCTCCATCAGCCCGGGCCAGAGCAAGCCGCTCGGTGCGGCTGTTAAACGCCATGGCTCTGATAGCAGTGGGCATGTAGTCGAAGAACCGAACACGGTGCACCTTGAACTCACCCATTTTTACTATTTAAGGAAAACACAAATAGGCAGATTATTAAAGCCAGGCAGGCGAGAGCAAAACACAACCTTTAAACCTGCTGTTCGCTAGCAAAAAGCAAAACCCTCACAGGTTAAACACGCCGAATGCAAACTATCAATTCCTTTAAGTTCAACAGTATTTAAAGTCATTATAAAACGACGTTTACCCGCTGTTGTTCTTTACGGTCACTAAACTTTCTTTGCTATTCGCTTCACACGCTGGAAAACATCAAGAACCACGTTGAGAACCTTTGAACCGGTAATGATTCACCCAAACAGGCTAAAAGAAACGGAAATGCGTCATCACACTGACAGCACGCACAGCTGGCGGGAAATCCTAGATTATGAATACCGACTTAATGGTGTTGGTTATTGTTATCAAAACAGCTGTGTTGGGATCAGTTTAATGTAAATGCGTCTTTTTCATCTTGTTAATGTTCCGGGTCTTCGCTATCTGACGGGAAAATGGTTCAAATAGTCATAAGGTAAGGTACATTTGCGATTTATAGGCAGGCTAATGTGGAGGACGTCCCCAGTAACATTAACGTTAGCGAAGTTGTAAGAGAGAACACTACAGTGAATAAGATGTAAAGAACACAGATCTCATGGACAAAACGCCGCGAACTGAAAAGTAGCTCATGTTGATATTTAAACGTTTTCTTACATTGTGCGTAACGTTACTGTACATTACATTTTGGAAGCTGTTTTGAGTGCAGTTTGGTGTGACACCCGTCACTCTGCACTTCTCGAAAATGTACCCCGTATGAAATATTATTTTCATCAAAGTAACGTTACTCCCTGAGCCAGCACAAAACATTTTTGATAGAAAAACAATGCCTAGCTTTACAAAGAGGATGTGCTATCTTCGTCTGATTTACTATACAGCAATACTGTAACTGAAAAAAACACTTCAATGTTAAGTTTCAAATGTTAAGAACCACTAAATGAATTCATAATTATAGTGTATCATTATTTTAGGCATTATGCACGACAGATATATATTTTTTAAATAACACATAAAAAATTCTCAATTACCACCCCAGTACTCCAGAGTGAGTATCGCTAGGGGTACACGTACCACCATTGGAGAAACACTGGCATAGAGCACAGGAGGTAATGGGACAAACTGGCAGCCCCATCCCCTAACAGTTTTGACATTGTACTATTTACTTTCAACTATGAAGGATTTCCAGCTATGTTTAGTTGATGTTGGTGTGTATCTGCTCCTGCAGATCCAGTGTGGATGGCAGCAGTCCTCCAGAATGGCTGCTGGTGGAGCTGCAGGGAGAGATGGTTTCCAGACACAACTCTGGTCTGGCAGGAAATGTGATGGGAGACCTGATGTATACCAAAGAGGTAAACAAAAGACTGGAAAGAAAAAGCACACAGGGCCTAAGTTTCCCCTACCAGGACTAAGCCACTGGGAATTTTGTTTTAATGTATTTTTTTAAACGTTTATTAATGTGGCTGTATGTAACTTTCAGTTTGTGTTGATTCTAGTGGCTGCTTTGGGACAAAAGCGGTAGTGTTTTTACCACACCTGTGGTCTTTTCTTTACGGTGCTGTATTGCCCACTGTATTACTGAGTAGGGATCGACCGATACTGTTTTTTCAAGGCCGATAACAATACAGATTATTAATAGTTTAAGAATCCAATAACTGATATTTGGAACCGATATGCATTTACAGTGAAAATTAAAATCTTTAAGTCAAAATTAAGATTTTGGAACGTTACAAACTCCAACACACAACTTTGTTTAAATGCTTTAAGCAATGATTTAATAAATTAGAAACTTTCAACATAATACCCAGTAAAAGATAGTCAGATAAAGTTGTGTGCGGGACATTAAGTCAGACTCCGTGGTGAGTGAAACCGAAGCAGAGGGACAGATACAGAGCTGTAGCCGAGCCAAAGTAGCACCCTTTTTAATTAATTAACTTTATCGGTTATCAGGCAAATAAAACGCAGATACAGATAATCTGCAAACTGCCAAAAAACAGGGGCCGATAATTGAAGAAGAATCTGCTGTAGGACAGGTACAGTTTAGGCCTTTATTTTGGCGCACTAACATTCCAATTATGTGTCCATGGGGACTACATTGTAAATGATATGCTAAACCAAAACAGTTGCACTGAGAGGAGACCATTGCATCATGTTACTGTATATCCTAGTCAATGAATGGTCCTTGATATAATTAAGTAATTAATAGATTAATGAGTGTTCAAAACCTTGCTGTGGGCCAATCAAGCCTTGACCTGCCAGCTTGCGTCCAAATGGACACATCTACAACAAAGTTTTCACTGCAATATTGAGTCAATGCCTGTGTCTGTTTCTACCATCAGTGTCAGTCCAGTGGTTACTCAATCTCTAAGAACATGGAAGCAATTCAGAGACCGTTTTGGCCTGCACAGATCCTCCACACTTGCCCCAGTAATTACTAATCACTGCTTAATGCCATCTAATACAGACTCTGCAACTTTGGTTCAACAGGGGCATTATGTCACTTAACGATGTGTACGACAGGGAAATATTCATGTCCTTTTAAGACTTGTCAACCGCATTTCAACTGCCTACAGCCCCCCTTTTTTGTTCTTTTTTCAGATTCAACATTTTATTCAGAAGCAGTATCACAGTTTTCCAAATTACCCTCCGAAAACGTCAATTGATACACTTCTCACGTTAGACCTTGATCAGAACAAGATAATTTCACACATCTATGACTCCTTGGTGTCGGTCGGCTCAGTTTCCCCCCATCATACTAGAGAGGCATGGTAGCAGGATTTGGGGCTTAGTATTGATGATGAACAGTGGGGCATATCCTTGATCTTGTTCAGAATTCCTCTGTTTGTGACCGACATGGGCTAATTCAATTTAAAATTATACATCAATTTCATTATACCAACCATAGAATGTCTACAATATACCCCTATGTTCAAGATGTCTGTAACAGATGGGCGCCCAGATAGCTCAGTTGGTAGAGCAGGCGCCCATGTGTAGAGGTTTACTCCTCGATGCAGCGGCCGCGGGTTCGACTCCGACCTGTGGCCCTTTGCTGCATGTCATTCCCCCTCTCTCTCCCCTTTCAAGTCTTCATCTGTCCTGTCAAAAATAAAGGCCGAAAATGCCCCAAAAAATAATCTTAAAAAAAAAAAAAAGATGTCTGTAACAGATGTGATCAATCCCCTACAAATCTTGTACATATGTTTTGGTCATGCCCCAAACTGACAAACCATTGGTCCAGATTTTTTGACACATTACAAAAAGCTTACAATGTTGTGATAGCTCCATATCCCCTCTCCGCCATCTTTGGTATCCCAATGGTTGAGGGCCTTTCCCTTAAGTCTCGCCATGCCATGGCATTTCGTACCTTGTTAGCCAGATGCCTAATTCTCCTCAACTGGAAACACGTTCTGCCCCCATCTTATGAGCGATGGATCAAGGAGGTTCTGTACAATTTTCAATTAGAGGTTATCCAAAGAACTTTGAAAAAATATGGAAACCATTTATATCTCTAATTGACACCTTAGACCGGGGGTCTTCAACGGTTTTTAGGCCAAGGACCCCTAAGCGGAACGAGAGACGGAGCTGGGAGCCCCTACTACATATATTGTATAAAACTGAGCTGCATCATTGCCAGGTTAGCTCAGTTGGTAAAGCAGGCGCACATATATACTGTAGAGGTTTACTCCTCGACGCACCGGCCACGGGTTTGGCTCCGACCTGCGGCCCTTTGCTGCATGTCATTCCCCCACTCTCTCCCCTTTCATGTCTTCATCTTTCCTTTGGAAATAAAGGCCTAAAAATGGCCAAAAAAATAATCTTAAAAAACTGAGCTGCATATCAAACTGGGTGGATGGATGGATAATCATACATTATTCGCTGTCTTTCCTTCTTCCTCCATCAGGGGGTGCCAGTGCTTATTGTTGGACATCATATTCTATATGGGAAGCAGGTCAAACTGGAGAAACCCTTCGCCGTCCTCACCAAGCATTCCAGCCTTTTGCAGGATCGCCTGGGCAGCCATGACAACGATGATGTCACACAGGTACCTATGGAAACAAACCAGCAAGGACCCACCTCCACCTCCTACTCCGTGTCTGCCGTCATCAAACGGAAGCTGATCTTTAAGACGCGCCCAAAACCCATCATCACTAACGTACCCAAGAAGCTGTAGCGGGACTGCGATTTCCTCACTGGGTCAGAGGTGCGTTATTATGGAACCCACGCAACTTCGAGGCAAGGCCCGCCCTTCAATAGCATTAACGCACTACTATTGGCCAGGCGTCCATGCTTATGCTAGGTAATGTAACCTGATTTGTTCAGGTCCTATCCCCTGACCAATCGGCTATCCTAACCTTAACCACTCAAGGTTAATGCCTAAACCCAACCAATCGAGCTGCTTCGTAGGGCAGGACTTGCCTAGAAGTTAACGTGGGATCCATAATAACGCGTCAGAGGTCCTGTGTGTGACGGGAACAAACTGATCTGGACCCGGACTTAGAAAAAACTGAGTTTAAAAGCTTGTACTTCAGTTTATGTTATCCAGCTCTGATATGATGCAGTTTGATTATATATTTGTTGTACAATTGATCAATACCTGCCAACCTTTAACCAGAACGGATTCCAACGAGAGACTTTAATGCGGCTCCTTGCATGTATGAATGAATGTTTTATTGTTTCCCTGAGATTCGTAGAAAACGTTTAAAGCCCCATGAGGGTCTAAATGTTTCAAAGGCTTTTGCACTCTGAAAAGAATCACATTGTGGATGGAATACAGAATAATCTTCTGTAAAAAAATAAATAAAATAAAGAATTTTGGAGATCACCGGCTTTAATCCATATCCAAACAAGGGACACAAAGGGAACATTCCAGATGGCAACATTATAATTTATTGTGATGGATCAGACATCTACACTGTATTGAATATGACCTTTGGTCATTGTTTTCATATAAACTGTAAGCAAATGTCCACAAGGTGAACTGTGACTTTTCATTTGATATCAGTGTACCTATTACCATTTAATATGTATCTATTTACCCACCATGTCTACTTCTACTTCGGTTTGTACCGAATTCTATTCTTTCATTCGCTTGCAGTCTTAACTAGGGTTTGGTATCGTTTGGATTTGTTACGATTCCGATGCCGAACCGGTACTTTTAAAACGATTTTGATTCCTAAACCGATTCTTGAAAAGCTACATCAAAGAAAGGCTCTTTTATAGTGTGGCACCGCATGTTTCAATAAGTTCTATGTGCTTCCCCCTTTGCACGTAATCGTTTTGAAACATTTGCATTTTGCGATGTCGGAATCCTTGGCTGTGAAATACAGCCACACTTTCGACCACTTCGCTTTAGGCATTTTAAATGCACTAAAAGCTAGCTAGCTAACGATAGACTAGCAGAGCAAGTGTAATATGTTTATTAGCGATCACGTGCAGTGAATGGTTAATATGCTTTTATGTCCGTTTTGGTGAGCCCAGAGGGAAAATATAGCATTTTAAAAGTAGCCTACATTTACGGTAGCTAGCTAGCAGAGAAAGTGTGATATTTTTTTTACGTCCGTTTCGGAGCAATAGAGGGAAAATATTTCAGTCGACGCATTAAGTGGAACCGAAATGAGGAACCAAAATTTGCGTTCTAATCAGGTCCGATTCCTACCGGTTGCGTAGGAACTGGTTGCATAGTGGAACCGGGTTTCGGTACCCAACCCTAGTCTTAACAGGCACTTGGGCACTGTGGCAATTACCGTTAATAATGGATGTCAGGGGTTCTCAAACGTATTACTCAAAGGTCCGCGTCTGATTTGTATTCAGGGTCAGAGTTCTGGAACAATTGGCGATAACAAAATAACATTTCATCAACTCACTTGTAACTTTTAAGCAACATACATTCAAGTTGAGTACTCAGTTTTCCTGGTCAACTTTTGTACCAATTACCGGTACCTGAAATTCTGTACCAGTACCTTTTTTTTTTTTTTTTTTTTTTTTTAATAAAATATTAATTTCAGTAGTTAAAATAAGGTAATTAATCTATTTACATTTTGTTATTTCTTTACAACATTTTACACACCACATAAAACGTGGATCAGGGATCAACTACGGTCCATTACACCACTACTATAATATTAACGTCACTAACAAATAATAATATATGTATATTAAACGTCACTAACAATTTATTGATCAATAGAAAATGCATTTAAAAATAGCAAATGTTACACTTCATAAGGTATGGTATTTATAACACAAGGCATATGGGCTTGGTCCGGATAGCCTTGCCGTTCGGTCCGGATGCGGACCTTGGTCCAGACTTTGAGAAGCCCTGCTGTATGTCAAAGTTATATATGTCACAGAAGTAGGCACTTGACTACTCCCACCTGGAAGCTGGGTTAACAGGCTTGAACCTGCCTCATCCATTTCCATCTGGAGCCTGGGCCAATAGGCCTGAGCCTGCAACATTCACCTTTCGCCTGGAGCCTGGGCTAACAGGCCCGAGTCTGCTACATCCACCTTCATTTGGAGCCTGGATTAACAGGCCCGAAGCTTGCCATATCCACCTCCACCCGGAGCCTGGGTTATCAGGCCTGAGCCTGTTTCATCCACCTCCACCTGGGGTCTGGGCTAACAGGCCCGAGCCTGTCACATTCACCTCCTGGAAAATAGCTACGGTTGTGCTACTCACAAACTGTTTCTGCTGATGTTTTTTAACATGAAGATTATGGCACTTTTAATAGTTTTATTATGTGTGTTGACCGTTTGGGACTTGGGACTAAGTAGTGCTCCTTGGGTAAGTACTGCTAATAATAAGCAGAGCATGTGTGGTATCTCCTATAGTGGCACTAAATCTGGTGCAGCAGGGCACCCTGAGCTTTCACTGTCTCATTTGGTTCTGGTCCTCAACTTCAAGCTGCCTGTGGTTGTACCTAAACTTCAGGCCTTCCTTGCCTTGTACAATCTTTCTCTTTCACTTGATGAAAAGCAATGCTTGGCTTCAACATATGACACGCGTGAGTCTGTTCCAAAATGTAGTGTGAAACGAAGATTGATGATTGTTCTACTTTTACTTATATCTGGAAACGTGCAACCAAATCCTGGACCTGAGCTGAAATGCGCCCAGACCCCTGCTGATTTCAAATCAATGCCTGGGTTAAAATTTGTTCATCTTAATGTGCGCAGCTTATTACCCAAGATGGACATGGTCAGAATTTGGGTGAAATCGACAGATGCAGATATTGTGATCATTTCTGAAACCTGGTTATCCAAATCTATTTATAATGATGACATCGCCATACTTGGATACAACGTTCATCGTACAGACAGGCCCAAAAAAGGTGGTGGCGTAGCCATTTATGTAAAATCAAGATTTGGTGTATCAATTGTTCTATCTGAATCTATTTCTAAACAAATGGAGTTTTTGGCTTTGAACGTAGAAATAGTTAAGTCCCTGTCTATAACTGTTGCGGGGTGTTACAGGCCTCCATCTGCCATCAAGGAAGCATTACCATCCTTACAGTATCTTTTGTCAAAATTAAATTACAAGGAACTCTTATTGGCTGGAGATTTTAATTGGGATTGGCTAAATGCAGTTTCTGGTGAATTTAAATCCTTCTGTGACTCTATTAATCTAAGCCAGTTGGTCAACCTACCTACAAGGCCACATGCAAAGAGTCCAAATAAGTCTACCTTGATTGACTTAATCCTAACAAATGTCCCTCATAAGTTCTCATCAGTGGGTGTGTTCTGCAATGATTTGAGTGATCATTGTGTTGTTGCTACATGCAGGAACACTAAAATCCCCAAATGCAATCCCCGTATTGTTTGCAAGAGAAATTTAAAAATATTTAATGAGCAAGCCTATCATCATGACCTAGCTTTGGTTAATTGGGGGCATTTGAGTTTGTTGCCAGATGTGGAACTGGCTTGGGCCTATTTCAAGGAGAGTTTTATGAAGATTGTAAATAAACATGCTCCTATTAGGAAATTTAGAGTCTAGGGTCGAGAGAACCCTTGGTTTTCTCCAGAATTGTCAGAGTCCATCCATCAGCGCAATGTGGTATGGGCCAAAGCCAGAAAAGGCGATTCTCCCTCTGATTGGTCTAATTTTAGGCATTTAAGAAATAAATGTACTTCTCTTATTAAGAAGGCTAAATCAGATTATTACTTATCTGTCACAACAGAAAATCTCAACAATCCACAGAAATTTTGGAAAGTGATAAAGTCTCTATCTGTAAATAGAAGACCTCAGGTTCTTCCAAAATATGTCTTAAAAAACTCTGTCCCTGTCTACGATAGGACCGAGGTCTTAAATAGCTTTAACAATCATTTCATAGCTTCTGGTTCTTTGTTTGACTCCACAGGAGTGGCCCCCATGACTCCCTGCACAGAACCTCAAATGTCTTCTGGAGAGTATTTTAATTTTGTTCCTTTTACTGTGCAGGAAGTGCATAAAGCTCTCAAAGCATTAGATCACAGGAAATCAAACGGACCGGACTTGATAGAGCCCTACTTCTTGAAAATAGCAGCTGATTATGTAGCTCAACCTCTTACGGTCCTCTTTAATCTTTCAATCCAAAACAAAGAAATACCACTTGTTTGGAAGTCTGCTTTTGTTACCCCTTTATTAAAAGGAGGTGATCCAGCTGTTATGACTAACTACAGACCAATATCAAACTTGTGTGTTTTGTCAAAACTTCTTGAATCTCTTGTTTGTGATCAACTTAAAGAGTTCCTGTACTCTAGTGACCTACTCTCTAAACTACAATCCGGCTTCAGGAAAAAACATAGCACCATCACAGCTGCTACAAAAGTGATAAATGATATACTTGTTGCTCTTGATAAAAAACAATATTGTGCTTCCCTTTTTATTGATTTGTCAAAAGCTTTTGACACTGTGGATCATGTTATTTTAAAGCATAGGCTTTTATGTCTGGGACTGTTTAATCATGTTGTTTCATGGTTCACAAATTATTTGAGTGACAGGACCCAGTGCATTAAATGTGATGGTCTGTGTTCTGATTTTTTGGATGTCCACAAGGGGGTGCCGCAGGGTTCTATATTAGGACCTCTCTTGTTCATCATGTATATTAATGATCTAGGACAAGATGTGTCTGACGCTAATATGCATTTTTATGCTGATGACACAATAATTTACTGTTTTGGACAGAACCCTGTTAAAGCTGTAGAATCTCTGCAGAAAGCTTTTGACGTGGTCCAGCATACACTTATCCAGCTAAAACTGGTCCTTAACGCTGAAAAGACCAAACTAATGTTGTTTTCAATCAATAAGAAGGTCCCTCAATCTATCCCCTTTGTGTCCACTCTTGAGGGAAATGTCATAGAGATGGTTCACACCTACAAGTACCTTGGTATTTTGTTTGATGACTCCCTGACTTTTAAGCCCCATATAGACAATCTGGTGAAAATGCTTAAACTAAAATTGGCCTTTTTCTTTCGAAATAAATTTTGTTTTTCTTTTGAGGCAAAAAAGCGCCTTGTTAATGCAACATTTTTATCCATTTTAGACTATGGAGACCTGTTGTACATGAATGTTTCTGCTAAATGTCTCCACAAGATTGATATTGCATATCACGCTTCTCTGCGGTTCATTACTAATTGCAAGGTCTTGACCCATCACTGTGAACTGTATTCCCGAGTGGGATGGCCTTCTTTGTCCTCCAGGAGGCTGGGTCACTGGTATACTTTCATTTATAAGGCCATGCTTGGTCTTTTGCCTTCCTACATCTGTAATTTAATCTCACGGAGGAGTGTTGGCTCTCACTGTTTGCGTTCGAATGATCTTTTGTTGCTCGCTGTTCCATTTGCCCGTACAGAATTGGGAAAAAGGGCTTTTGTTCACTCAGCCCCCCACACATGGAACATGTTGCAAAAAGACTGGAAATTGACTGAATTACTTTCATTGAACGCTTTTAAGTCCAGATTGAGAGCATTTGAGTCGATTCTTTGTAATTGTTTTTCATAATGTATATGTAATCGTATTGTATGTTTATAACTTCTTTGCTGCTTCTTGGCCAGGACTCCCTTGAAAAAGAGGTTTTTAATCTCAATGGGACTTTTTTCCTGGTTAAATAAAGGTTAAATAAAATTAAAAAAAACTCCCAAATATTGTAAGTGTGGGTTTTGGGAATGACCCAGGGTTTCTGTGACTGTGTTTGGAAAATACTGTTTAAATTTCTTTTAACTAAGTGGACAGACTAACAAGTGCATACATTAACAAACCATTATCTTCAGTTGGCACCGAGTGACACATCTATGCAATTGGTGTATATGGAATGTAACATGAATCTTAAATTGAAGTTTAGAGGAAAGGTTGCATAGTATGGGTAGGTTGTAGGTGCAAAAGTCAGTTTTTTTTAAAGTTAATTTTCAATATACATTCAACTTTATTTTCTGGAGTTGTATTAGCAATATAACCTATTTAATCATCAGCTGTAGCCTACTGTAATTGACAATGCTTGTTGCTCATTTTCTATTGCAAAACATAATATTGACAATTGACTAAAATCTAGATGTAGTCAAAATCTAAAACCTACGGCTGCCAATTTCTCTCTCTTTTTTTAAATGTCTGATAACATCAAAATTACAGCTTTCAAACTGACAGATCTTACAGGCATTCTCTACTAGGTCACCAAATTTGTACTAAGCTTCATTAAAGGAGTACAACAGAATTTTAGTGTTGCACTTGTTGGGGGACAAAACAAAAGATTGAAGCAGCAGAGGCTCCTATAATGTAACTTGATAACATCTTTTCATTGGACCCTCCCTGACTGGTAAACACCCACTTTATTTGAACTCTGCAGCTCCAGCTTGTAACGTAGGATTTTTGTTATGGATTTTGAGCCTGCAAGCCCAAACTTGAAAACTAGTCCAATAACCTGTATGACATCATCAGGGGTTATTTTATCAGATGGCATAGCTCAACAATTAAGCTGTGCCTTTTTAACTAGAAAGTGGTCATAAAATGAGCGATTGTGAAATGAAATAACACTTCTTGAATACATAGCCCAACCTTTCGCTCCTGTAGTAGTCTCGCATTGCCAGACCTTCCTCCACAGCGCTGCAGAGGACGGTCTGGCTAGTCCACACAGCAATCCGGGGTGGGAGAAAAAGGTGCTCTGGTTTATTGGCATTTCTTTAAACCAATCACAATCCGTCATGGGCTGCGCTAAGCACCGGACAGAGCTACGGTGCTGTTGCAAAATAGCCTCGGGAAGGAACTTGTTTTGGTGGAACGTGTACGTTCAAAAGTTGTTTTAGTCGTGCGAGAGAAAACTCAGTCCTCAAAATCGACTGGATTTCGAAATTTTTTGAAACTTGCACAAAGAAAGCGGAAGGTAGCGGACATCCGGCCAAAAAGAGTGACATCTGGCGCAATTTCAGGCAGCAACGGAGCAATCCCGGAAGTGGAACGTCGTGGATATAAACTACCCTCCCTCTGACTCTGACTGAGGATCTGACCAATACTGACTGACTATTAATGGGATCCTATGATATTTTAGTGCTGTCCATCAGGATTCTCACTGAATGTCAAGTTTTTGCATATTTCTTTTATTTCAAACAGAATATTTGATGCCTTCAGATTAAGTTCAAAAACAAACCAGATATAGAATTAGTCATATTGTCACAATCTGAATGTGATGCTATGATAAAGCAAAGCAGGGCTAAGAAGCAAAGCAACATTCATTATATTAAGAATAAAAAAGTAAGTACAGTAAGTAAGTATCTTTGTTGTTACTATAGGTGCCACGGCGCATCATGCCAACTGCTATAATTGTTATGAATCATATTTCTGTATACCTGTATCAGTGTCTCTGTGTCCCAACCGGCAGCAGCAGATGGCCGCCCACCAAGAGCCAGGGTCTGTCCGAGGTTTCTGCCTTAAAGTTTTTCCTCGCCACTGTCGCACCAAATGCTTGCTCGTGGGAAATTGTTGGGTCTTTGTAAATTATAGAGTGTGGTCTAGACCTACTCTATCTGTAAAGAGTCCTGAGATAACTCCTGTTGTGATTCAACGCTATAAATACAATTTAATTGAAATTGAATTGAACATGTGAACAGCTGAGGGATCAGTTTGGTGATAAACACTTTAAATATTTGACTCACTCTTCTAGCATACAGCATTTTGAAATGTTGCCAGGATATTTACAGCGTGTGAGTATGTCTGTGTGTTTGATGAAGGCGGTTCCCGTGCCGAGGTGTATCCCCAGAAGTAAAACGCCATCCTGGTGGTGTGTGGTGACTGAAGGGACCAATTCATTCAGCTGCTGTAAAGCTTCTGTTCCCTTTCCTCAGCATTCAGACACCTCCCACATATAAACACACTCAGGCATGCTGGCAACATGTTTTTAAAGTCATACTAAGAACCATGTTGTTAAAGCCACAGCTCAGTCATTTTAATCAGTGACTAACATTACTCACATAACTTCATCAGTGACACAGCTCTTCATCTGTACTCTCTCTCCATTAGAGCTGCAAAGATTAATCGATTAGTTGTCAACTATAAATTATTCTCCAACTCTTTTGATAAATCAGTTTGAGTTATTTATTTTTTTAAGAAAGAAAAGTAAAAATTCTCTGATTCCAGCTTCTTAAATATGAATATGTTCTAGGTTCTTCACTCCTCTGTGACGTTAGGTTGGAGATCTTGTGATTCAACAAGTACAAGAGGGAAAGGATATAGGTACAGTGGTGGATGGTTCACTTGAATTCCACTCTAAAAACGTTAACCCTCATGTTCACCTGAGGTCAAATTTGACCCGTTTTCAAAGTTTTTTTGTATCAAAAATATGGGAAGTCGAAATAAGTGCCGAAAAATGTCAGTACTCACCAGGACTGAGTACCAGCACTTCTGATTTTTGTCCACATGAGTACCCTTACTTCTAATTGTTATTAACAGTATAATATACGTTGATATTTATACCAAAATAGCCTATATATCATAATTTCTTCTGAAAATCAGACATTCTTCACCCCCATATGGCCTAAATGGAATGATTTTTTTATAACCATATTTTCACACACTGCGACGATTCGACTTTCAGATTGGCTTTTGAATTAGACTCTTTAGATTGTATCATCGAACAATCGAATATTCAGGGACACCCCTACAAGATCTATGTATGGATATAAATATATCCAAGACACATGCATTGATCATGTCTGGTAAAATAACAGCCCCAGAGTAATGTTTTGCTTACAGTAGAACAAACGGAAGCAGGCATCACAGTATATTTGAAAAATAAGTTACTGTGGTCCTTTATTGCATCTTCTCTATTTTTTAACACCAACATTTCAATCGCAGCCAGGCGTAAAAATACGTTTGCAATGTATATTCCATTTCTGGTGTCTCCACTCAGTTTTTTTTTATGCACAAACTGTGAATGCACATACAAACAGGTGAATGAAAATGTACATTTTGTCCTGAGGATGGCACTAAATGGCCCAAAAATAAATGGGAAACATCCTCAGGGGAACATAAATATTAACCGATATCTACAGTAGGTTTCATTAAAATCCAGCCATTAGTTTTCAATATACAGTATACCTTGTGATAGACCAAACTGTGAAAACTTGGACCGGATGGTGGTGCTCAAGGAACATACGGCAGGCCAGCATGTAAAGGACTATTATACCCACAGCAAACTTCATTAAAAAAAACAAACAAAAAAAAACAGTAGTTGCAGAGATAGCTTGTTCTGGATCAAAATGTAGGACAGACTTACCCTGATGCTAGCAGGGTGAAAGGTTGGGTTAACTGGTGCGTCTGTTGGCTAAGACAAATACGATATAATTGCAATGACTTGATTCCAGCCGGGGACCTTTGTTGCATGTCATTCCCCCTCTTTCTCTCTGCATTTCCTGTCTGTATCTTTACAGTAACTGAACGAAGGCAAACATTTGACGAAACAAAAAATTGTTCATCCTCTGCCTTTATAAGAACAGAAGGATAATTTTCACTTGGCTGTGAAAGTATTATTTTGCTCTTGAAAGCCTTGTTCTCCTGGGGCCTCATTTATCAACAGTGCGTAGAAAATGTAGAAATTTAGTATGTGCTTAAGTACAAAAAAATCGCCATTTATCATAATCGTACGCACATCAGTACGTAATCAATCTTGATGAATCCCACCTGTTCTTAACGACCATGCTCCAGAAACGCCTCCAACTAACCATATATGGTAGTAACACATCCCTTTATCAACCACGTGAATGTGTTTTTTCCCTCACCGCAATAATAGCAAAGAGAGCAAAGAAGAGGAACCTCTCAAACACAGAAATGGAGGTACTGATAGATGAGGTTGATTCCAACCAACAAATATTGTTTGGTTCACTCAGTGCTGGAGGTAGCCTATTACAAACAAAAGAAAAATGCTGCATGGGAGAAGGTCAAGAATATGACGACACAAATCCAGCAGTACATTTTTTTTAGCGGTACCTAATTAGAAGCCACTCTGTGCCCTCACCAAGCAGATCAGCGTGATCTTTGAGTGCATCGTTTGCCAAGTTTTCCCATAACGCAAGATAAGCCATTGCACTATATTTATATATATTAACATTTGTCACAGCTGTCGTTTATAGGGTTTGACACCAATTAGGCAACTTGTCTGTTTAAAACAAATGACTAATTGAGTGTTTTCTAATAAAAGGAAACACAGGACATATGTGGATGTTAATTGCGTTATGCATACTGTGACACTCTTAAATCGCTATTCTACCACTAGATTCTGTTCGTAAGCATGGCCAGAGCTGTGCTTGTATTTACATACATTCCTAAGTGTAAGTACAAGTTGGTAAATTCCACACTTTGCGTGGCAATGTTCTTACACATTACATACGCACACATCCGTACGTACGCACGGTTGATAAATGAGAACCCTGTTCTTTACTTAGATTTATACATACATATACATATTTACTTTCAAATAATATATATCAAACAACAATTTGGGCAGACCCCCTGCAGTAACTCTGAGGACCCCCAGTTGAAAGGACTATCTCCCTCTGGACTAGAGCATCAATGTTTTAACATTAAAGGCCTAAAATACTAAGACATACTCTACACAAGAACATGTAGTAGTGTTCAACCTTATTTTGCTTGTCAGCTGCTGCTTGAATTTGATCAGTTAATAGAATCCGCCTCTGTTGCAGAGAAGTTTGAGAGTGCAGCCTCAGCTTTAAGCGAGAGGCATGAATTCCTTAGTCATGCGTTTGATTTAATACTATGCAGTGAACAAAATAGCATGGGGAAAATGTCAATGCAGTCATTTAAATCACGGGGACATTCTGTATTTGGTATAAATGGGCGGATTGTGTCTAAAACAGGAAGCATTTTTAATGACTTAGGAAAATTCCAGTATCTTGTGATGCCCAGAGATGGAAGCAGCAGACTTTTTGCATCACTGGTTGACCGTCAGAAAGGCATAGGGACATTATAAACCCAATTTCCTTTTAATCTGAGTCCTTTTGGAACTTTCAAGTTAAAACGTATACAGCCTGCCAAAGAAAACAATATGGGCATAACTTAAATGGCACAAAGATGAAATGCCCACTGCCCAAAAGCAAAAAGGCATCTGTCAGTGTAGGTTCAGATATGCTGATGGTGATCTGAAATCATGGAAAATTTAAAAATAAGAAGAAAAAAATACAGTGAAAGCAAAGCTCTCAAGTCTCTCACTTCAGAAGAAATCTCTTTGGTCTTCAGTCTTTACATTGCTGATGGAATGAATAATCCAAGGCTACATCTAGTGTAAAAGGAAACAAATATCCAAAGTTAAGAGAATAGTGTCCCGTAGTAAAACTTCACTGTTACATAATTTGGCACCTTTACAACATACAAAAGTGACTGTACAAAAAAAATCTCTGAATCACTGAATGAAACTACAACCCACTGGTGACTGTATACTGAGAATTGGACCACAATGTACAAACAATACGTTACTCAGTTTGACACTGCACCAAAACAGCAAAAGAACAGGGTGTTACCTGTTCAGAAACATTAGATTGTCTGTTCTGGTAAATCATAGCTGCTCCACAAAATACAGCTGGAGCAAATGATGTGCTGTTCATGGCTGATGTGATGAGAGTAAATGAGGGCTGGTCTCAGAGCACCATTACATCCAGTTGCAAGTATCGCCCATATGCAGGTTAAAAGAGTTTTAGATCATTGTAATCATTCCTCCTGTCCATACTGGCTGTGTAGCAGTACCTTCCAAATGTGACTACACAGTAAAAGATGGGGGATTAAAAGAATAGTCCGGCTTTTTTTGAAGTGGGGTTGTATGAGGTACTAATCGATAGTGTATACCTACATGAGCAAACTGTGCCGCACACTGTATTAAACTGCAGATCAGCTGTTTGGGTCAGACTTTCAGCGGTTTATGGAATAAACAAATACAAGAAAACAAAAATGAGTCATTATGACAGCAACAACAAAATGCTGGAGGATACCTTTATGAACCGGAGTATACAGAAGAAGAACTTTTGCAGAGGGAGACTGAACGGCCAAAAGAGAGAGGGGGGGAACCTTGTGGAAATTTGAGAAAAGGACTGTCAGCAAGGTAAAGCAGTGTATAGCATACACTTAATGGTATAATATGTAGGATTTTCCTCAAAAACAATGCATAGACTAATACAAAAGTAATGCCTCTCAATCGATTTCCAGAGAGATCCTGCCCCCTGCCTGTATTTTCCTTTTTCTATTTTTGTGAGTTGGGACATTTAAGGGTGTCAGGGTGTGCAGCCCATTCTCATTTCTGACCGCCGCTTTGCCCCTCAAAGATTGAACTGAAGTGCAATGTCTCACTCTGTAGCTAAAACGGAGACCTCAACACACCGGGTGAAAAGAGGAGCTGCAGCAATGTGCAGTACAACAATAATATGGTGTTTTTTGAAAATTAAACCATGTAAACCTATTCTGGTACAACCTCTAAATACAATTATGAACCTGAAAATGTGCATAATATGAGCACTTTAAGTTAGCTAAAATACATTTAGCTGCTGTCTCTTTCCACAGCAGTACATTGCTTAGTTTCCATGTCGGTACACCTGTCTCTTTCTCCAAACATGGTGGTGTGCTAACCGTCATCTACTGTTGGTAATACACTGACTATGGATAATTACCTCATACAACCCCCCAAAGTGGAAATACAATTTCACAATGTTCTTACTGGAAAACCCTTATTCAGCTTGCTTGCTTGCTTGCTGTGTTGCTGCTCGCTGTGTGTTTGATGGAGGGTTAATATCAATTTGCTCTCTGTGTGTTCAGTGGAGAGACTAGTCATTGGACATGGTAGTTTGACACAGGGGATGTGGTTTTGGGGGGGGGGGTGCTTAGCCTCTACCAGAAGAGGGAGGAGAAATGCAACTTCTGTTAACGAGAAATGTGGCTCCCAGTTATTCCAAAGTGTTTTATTTACATGTTCTTTTATTTAGCTGGCTTGCAGAAGGTAGGTAACATACTGTAGGTAAGCCTACATTTAGGAAGTACTCATAACATTGGATTTTGTGAGAACCGCACAGCTGAGGTTGGGAAGCTGCGAAAAGTCACCTAGGCTAAGCTATAGCTGCCGAATGGAAATCCCTCCAAATTGTAGGGATGCTTGTCAAACCACAATTCCTCAATTTCTTTTAAATACATAAAATGCAAAGTAAGGGTGTAAAGGCATGGCATTCACGGAGCTGGGAAAATGAAAGTGATGTTAGGGTTTAAAAAGATACCAATTCACAGCTAGTATGGAGTGGAATGATTACAGTACAATAACTCTTTGAAAATATATATTGCATGTGGGTATTGTACAAATGTACTAAGACTAGTATCCTAACCTATGCTTTATGGTGTGTTGAGACACAACACAAACCACATTTTCACATGAATTTTGCTGCTTAAACTGCAAAAACAGTCCATGTTTATTGTTCACACAGTTGTACCATCTGTACGGATATTAGCTGTAACTGGCTAGGAACTCATGCACAAACTGTGTGTGTGTGGAATGGCTGTATGTGTTTGCTTGTCACCTCTGACTAATCTCACTTAACTCACCTCCCTCAAGTTCTTTCAGTTATTTTACCTTCAGTCTCTCTCTTTTTCTCCCATGTCGGTATTTTATAAAGTTGTTTCATAAAACACTGAGATCAAGGCACATTTTTATGCTCAAGTCAACACATTTTCAAGCCTAGATCAAATTTGCATCTATTCATGCCTGGTCAGTTCTTTCAATTGACTCTGTAGGCGATTGTACCACTTCTAAAATGTGCTTTGAACACCTTACAGATACACTCCAATCTCTGAATCCATCCGAGGTTCCCTCTACTTATCTAAAATAGAGATGCTTAGACTAGAGAGAGTTGCCTTGCTATTTTATCTATTGTTCATTATAAAAGCTCAGTTCCATCACATTTGATCCCATCTCGTCTTTTTCAAAATTAAGGACACGAAAACTGATCAACCAGTAAGATTAGTAAGACCTTTATGTCTTTAAGTCTCATTTTGTCCCTGTTTCTGCTTTAAATTGATTTAAAGCACCGTGCCACATCCTTTGGTCACAGTTCACAGCTAACTTGTGCCCATAAACTACCTAATGTTCTTCTGAGCATGTCACTATTACAAGAGTATGAACACTTTATAAACTGGATCGGTTCCATTTGGTTTGGTTTTTCAATATGAAGCACCATTAAGCATGATAGAATTGGGAAAGCTCTGAGAATCCAGTCATCTCTGAGTTTCCTCCAACTGGATTAGATTCCTGCTGCTCAGATTTCAGATTCACACCTTCTTAGCACCAATGATGAAGATGTGAGTGTGTTTGTGGATCACAGCTCATCACTTGAGCAGTTCACAGGGTCAGAGACATTGCTAGAGTCATACTGCAGTGAAAGTCTGTGTGAATGTCCTACCAGTCTCTGGTAGCAGGTTTATGCCTCCGCATATGGCAGGTGATACTGCTCTTCCCTCTTGTTACACCGTTTGGCTACGATTGCCAGGTAGAGCACCAGCAGAATGAGCCAGTAGCAGGCGTAGAGTATCATCCCTGCTATCAACAATGCTTTCTCTGTCTCACTAAATGGCTCCTGTGTTTCACAGTAGATTGTATATGCCACACCGCCAAGCAGCACCATAGCCCACACTGTGACAGGCACAGCGCCAATTAAGTTGACCACGATTTTCCTGCGGCCTGAGGTGCCCCATCCAGCCTTGTTGATGGTGAGTAGGGCAAATATTTTGGCAGGGAGCAAGCTGGACATATAGAGCAGAGAGTAGAGTGACATGAAGATCATGACCAGGCTGCCACGCAGAAAACAGGCGTAGGTGGCTTTCACCATTCCAACCAGTTGGACCGTCAATAAGAAGAGCAGGATGTTCCACAGCCTTCCACGGTAGAAGAGATGGATGACTGTGGCAACCAAGAAGAACGGGAAGAAGCCAGTGACCACGGACTCATAGGTCATCCAAAGGCTGTGCTTGTGGAACCACAGTGCATTGTAGAGCCACTCACGGAAGTAAGACTTGCTCCATCGAGTCTGCTGGTTGAGCCAACGCAAATACTCGGTTGGTGTCTCAGTCTGGCACTGCGATCGCGCTGTGAATTTTGTCTTGTAGCCATAGCTGAGCACCCGATTGGTGAGGTGGCGGTCATCACCGAAGCTGCACTTGGAGCCTAGGAAGGTCTGGTGGTACCAGGGCTCTAGGAAGCACTGGAGCAAAGAGTTCTTATACATTCCCAGAGGGCCGCTGATACACTGGACGCATCCAAAGTAGGACTGACAGGCCCGCTCAATGTTGAAGGCCATCCAGTAGCGCACACTACTGAGAAAGGAGATCCACGAGTCGTACTTGTTAAGGATCTGGAGGACAGGAAAATGTAAAGAGATTAGTCAGACGAAGTCAACAGAGGAGATCTTAAGGATTAATTGTGCTTTCACGGCATGTTGTGGTGAGCTTTTAATTCATTTGGCAACCGAAGTTTCTAAGTTGACTTTTATTGACTAAACATTTTAGTGTTGGGTCTTCATTGTACTTTTCATAGTCTCGCATTGCCAGACCTATCTCCATAGCGATGTGGAGTAAGGTCTGGCTACACCACACATACATTCTAGGATAGGAGAAATAAAAATGCTCAGGGTTTTTTTAATTTCTTTAAACCAATCACAATCGTCTTGCCGACGCTAAGCTCCGGAAGCAGCAATGGTGGCTCTGCAAAATGGTCTTGGGAAAGAACTTGTTCTGGTGGAACATTTGCATCCCACAAAAAAAGCGGCACATACAATTTTAAATTAAGTAAACTGTTCACATAATACAGTAATGTGAGCTATTTAAATTAGCTGGATACATGTTTAAGCGTAATTTGCTCTTACCAGTGTATCGCCATGTGTACTTCATCCACAGCAATCGCTGCCCATCAGTCCCAAAACATCCCAGTTAGATAGTAAAAGCCGTAAACATATTCTTTGTAAATCTTTACAATCATTCCCCGAAAGAACCAAGCAGGCCTGCCTTATTTCATGGTTCAAGTTTTCTTCAAAACATTTTCAGCGTGTAGCTTGCTAGCTCGAAGTTTGTTGTTGTTTCCCGTAACAAAGGGATTTTGAGAACGGCAACACACAGAGAGCGGAAGGTGAGGGACAAAGCCTGATGTCAGGCTTTATCCTGTAAATTTATTTCCGTTGATAGACTTTACTTTCATGACTGAAAAATATTGTATTTTACCTGCACGTCTCCACCGACCCCTCCCACCATCGGATCTTCCTCAAGGATCTTCAGCATTTCTATGGTACATGCTGGGTCTAGAACTGTGTCTGAGTCACACACCTGAAAAAGGACACAACAAACACAGAGTGTACAATAAATGCTGAGAGTCACACACAGACTCAACAATAAACATCCTTAGGTCAAATTAAAATTCTGCAGGTGTTGCAGAAAACTGAGTTGTAAAATCCATTAGAGAAATGAGAGGCTGCTGACAGAGATCACAGCTGGTTCATTCTAAAAGCACAGGACTGGGTCAGCTCTGGACATGACCTTTGACCCACAGCAATGGCTACGAAGAGTGTCTTGGTTGTTCGACACAAGTCCATCGGTTTGGATTGCAAATAAGTAAATAAGTTCCCATGTGGATTTCCAGTTGACGTAATTGGCTATTGTATGTTCAATGGGTTGACACAGAAGTTTAAAATGTAGTTTTAAGATTTCCATTGGCTGTATGGTTTAAATTTAGAATTAGCCTTCAAATTTTGTTCAAGGTTATGATTGTCTGTGGAGACTCAACACAGGCAAGGAAAGGCATCCATAGATGCACATTTACCTTATGTTACCTTAAGCACTTGTCTAATAAAGTTCAATGCTGCTGGCATTTATACTGCATTAAAAGTGTGACTTACAAACACACTATTAGCATTCACAGCATGCAAACAATGTTCAGTTTTAAATCTGTTTCATTCAGGAGAAATTTGACATCAGTATGCGCCAGCACAGAAGCAGGGCAGATATCCATAGCACCAGTAATACAGCCGACTTAAATGATATCTGGTTGGAGTGTGCAGATGAATATAAATGGTCCTCCATTGATGGCTTTGTGTAACGTGATTATTTTTGGCTACTGCTACACACACTCTCCCTATGTTTACAGTTGCATTGGTGTTCAATGGAAATGTTTTCATGTTGGGCCTGCTGCCAAAATCTGCTGTTAACTCAATATAAGAAAACTTTCTGGAAGATAACAATACTCTAAAGTCACTGCAGTAGCTAAGCAGAACAATGAAAAAGGATTGATTCTTTATTAGCAGCAGTTAAAAACTTAAAAATTACAGAGGGTATCGTTTGCTGTACATATTTAAAAGCCCCCTGAGGCAAATTTGTGATTTTAGCTTTTATTAGGACAATACCACAACATGGTCCAATAATTTGAAAAGATGGTCTAACCTAATCAAAACATGGGGCAGCTAATTGTGTTGATTCTTTCTTTCTACACAGTTTACAGGTCTTAAATTTGAGAGTGGGTGTTCCTTAATTCTTTCAGTTTTTTTGATTATATAACCATTTTGGAAGAACACTGAATGTGAAAAATAATAATTTGGGTGCTTTTTAGCCATGCTTAGTTGACCCCGCAGTGTCTTGAGCACGTCTGTATGTCGGTCCGTCCACCACTTGGGTCCAGACTGAAATCTCAGCAATTACAGGATGGATGCCATGAACTTTGTACAGACATGCATGGTCCTCAGAGGATGTATCCCAATGACTTTGGTGACCCTCTTTTCATCTAGTGCCACCAGCAGGTCAAAGTCTTTACTTACTGTGAAATATCTTAACATCTACTTGATGGATTGGCACAAAATTGGATAGAGACGTTCAAGATTCCCAGATGTTGTTTCCTACTGACATTGAATGTATTCCCTGACTTTTCCTCTAGCACCACCATGAGGTTCACATATGTAGATTTAAATTAAATGTCTCAACAACTATTGGATAAATTGCCATGATATTTGGTTTAGACATTCATGTTCCCCTCAAGATGAATTGCAACAAATGTTTGTTAATTTTAGTGTAGCCACCTGCTCAGCTGCAATATATATCTTATATGTAGATGTATGTGTAGGTTATCTGATTCTGTAAATGGTATTATTTCAGCCTTAACGGTATATTATGCTGCATTGTCCTAAAAAAAACAATGTATAGACTAATACACAAGTAATCCCTCTCAATCATCACTTATGACCCACTAGAAGTATGTGGTGGTGTCTGTACCTGCATAGACTCTGCCCTCTGCCTCTATTCTCTTTTCTTCTTACTTTTCTGTGTGCAGGATGTTTATGGGTGTCAACAAGGAGCCTTTGGGCCCCAAGTGGGTGTGTAACCCCCAGCCAATAAAAGCGTGCACAGTGTGCAGCCCATTCTCATTCCCAACCGCCGCTTTGGCATGCCCCTCAGCGTCTCATACAGTCGTACAAACTTAACCGATACACAGACAGGATGAAGACCTGCATTCACATAACAATCCGGCATTGTGGCACCTTCCCGTCCGGAGGCGTGGGTGTGTTTATTTGTTCTTTAGTATAAAACAATCGGAATATAACGTTTTATTCCTCTGATTCACTGCTTAATTCAGCACTCCCTCTCTTCATTCATTCTCTAGCTTACTCGATTACCGCTGCTCTCTCTCTCTCTCTCTCTCTCTCTCTCTCTCTCTCTCTCTCTCTCTCTCTCTCTCTCTCTGGTTCTGAGCCGGAGAGGAGTGGCCAACTTTGAACGCTGTATGTTTGCAAACAGTAAGCAATACTTACTACATATTATACCTTTAACTTACCCTGAACTGAGCTCCGTCAGGTCTTCGTCTAGAATGTGAAACATTGGCATTCCAGTCTGTATGTAAATGTATGATCATTGTGGAATGTCTTGTGTGGATTTCTTTTATTTATTTATTTTATTATATATGTCTTTTCCTCTTTTCTTCTTTGTCGTTGTCATTGTATTTTATTGTGCTATGGACCCCCCATGAGTTGTGTCCTTAAAAAAGTCTGAATTGATCTGACCTGCAACAGAGGAGGAATTTCTACCTATGTGGGAAAAATCTGAAAAGATATTAGAATATATAGAATCAGCAACCATTTCGACTTCCTGGAACGGACATTTTAAACACTTGTGAACTCACAACATGCATTAAATAAGAGAATGGTCATTTTTGGAATACCGAGGCTCTGAACACGATGTACAATGTATTAAGTTTTTGGAAAAACGTCTTATAGACATAACAACTTTGTGAAGCATGTTATTGTCCATCGGGCACATCGTATCCCTCAGCCTAAGCTACTGTTCAGACTGATGACTGTGTCTGTCTGTGGTCTCCACTGCAGTTGTATAGTCTGATGGCAGTGGGCACAAAGGAACATCTGAAGCACTCAGTTTTTGACCTGGGTTTATGACTAAATACTTGCAAAGCTAATGACATTCCCATCAGCCTCACCTGTACTTTGAGTTTAGCAATTAAGTTGAGGGACTCGCGTGAGGCAGATTAAAAAATTGAAGCTGCAAAAGTCAAGATATGCTGACTTTTTCTATCATGGGTTATTCTCCAAAAACACTGGATTTCTCATAATGCAACGGATATTATCTTTTCATTGGACCCTCCCTGTCTGGGATGCACTCTGTCAAACTCCACGGATCCAGTTTGTAACACAAACCGTTAAAAATATAAAGTCTCATGCCCAAGCCAAGTTAACCCTGGTGATCATCAGGGTTATATTTTCAGCCTTCACAGATTTCCTCCAGAATCACACAAGACACAAGACATTATATAACTGTTGTCACAGGCTAAGTAGTACCCCTCATGGTGAGTACACAGATTTTATTGTAATGTGTAAAATTAGTGAAGTGGCCCTAACTATTATTTTAAATAAACTTCAGCGTCTACATCTGAAATATTTTTGACATCGTCCAATCCTTTTATGTACACTTTCAAGACTGTCCTCCCCCGAAAAACGCTCCCATAGGTTGTTTGTTCAGGCAGCAATTACGACAAATCTTTACATTTATAGTGGCAGCGCCCTCCAGCGGCTGTAGTAATTATGACAGGAGTAAAGCAGAAAGTAATGTGACAAAGGACAGGATTTTCTTCAGGAGACCGAGGTCCGTGTCCCTTTTAAATCTAAAAGTAAACTTTGAGTTGTTGTTTTTTTACTTTACGGAAACAATACGGAGTCACGTCACGTTCAACGCCACATGCGTACCCGGAAGTGAAGTAACTGCTGATTTTAATCCAAGCCACAATCTTTCTTTGAACTTAACTAATTAGTGTTGGTGCCTAAACCTAACAAAGTACTTTATGTGCCTAAACATAACCAAACTGTGACCGTTTCATAACGTTAACGACGTGTTTAAAACCACGACCGTTTAGATCAAAACCGTGACCGATGTTCTCTGGTTTAGATATAAGGACAAAAAAAACACTCCGGGGGGTGGTATTAGATGGTATAATTACGAAAGAGGATTAGGGCCACATGTGAAAAATGTATTTGAGTTATGAGTTTAAAGTCAGAATTCTGACTTTAATCTCAGAATTCTGAGATTTCAAGTCAGAATTCTCCCTTTTTTCTCAGAGTTCTGACTTTAATTACAGAATTCTGAAAAGTCAAATTCTTCTTCTTTTCAATTTTTCTTCTTCCAAAAAGTCAGAATTCTCAGAACTCAATACATTTGTTCATATGCGGCCCTAATTCTCTTCCGTATATAATTGACTCATATCGTCAGAATGGTTTGTAGGACTTGTTGACTCATTCAGTGGTACATGCATTCTATTTTCTGTGTCTGTGGCCCTTACCTGCACATAATCCACACTGTCCCCCAGTGCTTTAAAGGCAGTGTACATCACCTCTCTTTTCCCTCCCCACTCCTGCATGATACAGGAGTAGCGGCAGCCTCTGACCAGCCGAGCCACTCGTGCTGCCTCCTCCATGTGCACTGTGCTCCTCCCTCCGCCTCTGACACCTCCTCTACTCCCATCACTATGGTAGTTTCCCTTCCACACCATACTGCCAGCCTGGTCAGCCCCGCCCATCACCTCCTGGAAAATGTCAATCATGTAGCGGTCCTCGGGCCGGTTCCCGTCCACTACTAGCACCACCTTCAGGCCAGGGAAGGAGATTCGGCGGACACTGCGCAGGCACTTCCTCAAGTAGTCTGGATCCTCCTGGTAGGCGGCGATGCAGAGAGCCACGGAGCGACGGAGGTGCTGTGGCCGGGCGGGGCTCCTCATCCGCCGATGCTCCAGGAAGGCGAAAAGGCTCTGGAGGAAGAGATGGAGGGAGAGGAAGGCACCATAGAGGCCAAAGGAGAGGTGGTGCTGCTCAGTGTGGATGAACTGGTAGCCTTTATAACAAATAAACACAGTGGAGACAAGTTTGAAAAACAACAATAAAGAGCTTGACTATCACTTGTTTTGATTCTCATGTATGTTTCTCTCCGTATATCATTGAAATTGACAAGTTAACCTGTGACATAGGCCAGCAGGATGGTGAAGAGGACCACCGCAGCAAAAAGGGTGGTGACCACGATGTTCAGCGCATTCCTGCAGCGAGAGGGCATCTGGAGGTGGAGGAGAATGGGAGGTAGTGGGGACCCCAACAGATGTCATGGCAAGGATCGAAAAGTAAGAGAAAACATGTTCAGGGAGAGGTTGAGGGATTTGTGGAGTGAAGATGAGGTAGGAATAGAGCGTTAGAGGGGAAACGAGAAGGAGGTCAAAGAGTTTATGTCATAGAAAGGGTGAAAGTGAGGGGAAAAAAGAGAAGACACAAGGTGGGCAGGGAAAGAGAAAAATAAAATTGAAAAACTGTGTTTGAATTGGCTTTCACCAGAAGACATTTATAACAATGCCACATCATTGGCTTCTTAAATGCATATACGGTACATATTATTCAGTAAATGAAAGGGTGAGTATCAACATATGTCAGGTGAGCCACAGAGTGGACTCAAGTCTTACTGAAGGCTCTGAGAGAGAGAGCTTGTAACTCCTCAACTCCCTAAGTTGACCTAAGTGCAATTTCCAATTCAGCCCAAACCTGGGAGGGTGGGGGGTGTCCATGGGCATGCTCCATTTACAGTAGCTATATGCACTATTTTTAATGCCAAAAAATCTGTACATTAAATGGGAAAAACATGACAGCTGTCAAGGAAAATAATCATTCTTTAGAGCCCTACATGCTATTTTGTATGTAATTGTTCTCCATCGTCCCATCTTCATTATTCTGAAACCAGAACACAACAAATGTTGAGGATGACTCATTTTCCCTTCTGCCACCTAAAAAGAGGCAAAACAATTGTCTGATGTTTCTAATTTTAAGTTACATAACATAGTTACGGTAGAAACAGCATTACTGATCTTGAAACCTTTTTTAAGTAGAGTTCATAGAATGAATGGCAATATTTTCCCCATTGATTTGCCGCTCCAGCCAGAGAGACTGAGGGGAAAATGACACAAAGTTGAAGTTATTCTAAAAACCTAAAAGATTCGAGGCTTTTGAGAAAACATTCGGACATGGAGCCCCAGAAGCCACCCCCTCGCTGCGCCCCTGACCACTACTGCCCACCTCCTGCTGATACTAGGACTACTACTAAACCCACCTTTTACTTCTACTTTTGTTGTACTACAACAGTAGTAGTACTACTAATGCTGTGAGTGCTGCTATTAGACCACTAGGTAATGCTTTAGATCACAGCCCACAATGTACAGTTACATTTTTCCAGTTTTGTCAGATTACAGTGTACCAGTACAGTAGGTACTAATCAAGGCTGTAACAATCTGGGAACTTGAACATAATGTATACTGTAGTTATTTTAGAACTAATGGGAAACTACTCTACTCTATTATTAAGTGTTTAAAGAGAACTCAAAATGTAACTATGTTTAACAATCTAGAGATAGAGCTCAGTTTTGGATGTAATTTGAAATTGTCTAAAGATAAATTAGAAGAAATGTGCTAAATTTAAAAGTTATGACATGACTAGTCTGGATTAACTACGGTTAATTTCCCGGATAATCGCCGGATGTTCCGCCGGATGTTCCACCAAATGTCCCTCACCTTGCAAAACTCTGTTCATTTCGGGAAACAACAAACTTCGAGCTAGAAAATGGCAAGTTTTGAAGAAAATTTGGATTGTGCAACAAGGCAGGCTTACTTGGTTATTTTGGGGAATAATTGTAAAGATTATGTTAGAATATGTTTAACGTTGTGGCATTTACTATCTAACTGGGACGTTTTGGGAGCGATTGGCAAGATTGCTGTGGCCGAAGTAAGTTTACACAGGGCGATAAACTGCTAAGAGCAAATTACGTTTAACCATGCATCCAGCTAATTTAATTAGCTCACTTTACTGTATTGTGTAAACAGTTGACTTCATTTAATATTGTATGTGGCGTTTTCTTTTATCGGGGTGCAGATGTTCCACCAAAACAAGTACCTTCCCAAGGTCATTTTGCAGAGCCAGCCTCGCTGAGTCCAGATTTTAGCGCCGCCCAAGACTATTGTGATTGGTTTAAAGAAATGCAAACTAGACTATAACATGACCAATAGATCTTTGTTTCATATTTTAATTTTCATCAAAGATGTTCAATGACTGTAATGTTGGTGCAGGACAGGACATAGCATTTATTATCTTCTACAGTTGCTTGGGTGTTAGGTTTGTAGCTGTATTGTACTGTAAAACCTCATCATAAAAAAAACATTTCTACTTCCTGTATTCCATAACAACAATGAACATCACCCTGTGTAACAACAGTGTCAATCCACATTAACCTGAACCACCTTAAGCTTCTGACGTCTCCCATAAGTATCGATCAATGGCTTACTTATGTCCCATACATTTAGCTAGTTTACCTTTACATCATACAATCAGTAACTTTTAGTTTATAGGCCTACAGTATGTTCCTTACAATACTCTTTTCCCTAGACCTCTGTTCCAAAGTAAAAACACAAATGATCCCTGTGCTTATTTAGTAAGAACTATATGGTTTGCAAATGGTAAATCACAGCCAGTTAATATTATTGTACATTACCCTATCTCGTCCCAAACTACCAGCTTTGTTGCTCAATATGTTCATACTGTATCCCATAGTAATAGTAACCGGTTAGTTAAAAAAAATACCTACAGTATAAATTATTTTTAAAGTTCTTTGATTGTTACCCCCTTATTTCTTAACTTCACATCTTGTTCCCTTGTCAGTACCCACTGTACTGGTACACTGTAAATTTAGAAGAATGACACTGTACATTGCGGACCATATTCTAAATATTACCCTTTACTATTACTCCTGCTACTCTAGTAATACTACCCACCACCACTACTGCTATTACTTTACAACTACTACTACTATGCTGCTATACTAAAACTCTAACCTACTACTACTTCTACAGCTATTATTATTGCTAATGTTATTACTGGTGCAACTAGGATGAAGGAAAGAAATTAGTGCTACTAATACCACTACTAGAACCTTTACTACCAATGTTATTAATATTAATACTATTCGCATGGATACTACTGCTCCACATCTGCCTTAGTGCGTGGCAGTAGCTTAGTCTGCTGTGTCAGTTCACCTGGCACTGCCAAGGTGCCCTTAAAGGCTCTGACACACCAACCCGACGGCAGACCTTTGGCAGAAAAGGTGCCTTCCCAAGTTGGTAAAAAAAGTGCCTCGGAATACACCGAAGCAACGCCGACTTGAGCGTACGTTCTGCGAGTGCGTGATACATAATACATCTCCATAACAGCAGGCGGCGCTAATCTGTATTGTCGCCCAAAAATTTAAAACCGGCAGCTGATTGGACGAACGTGTCACGTGGGTCTGGCTGCTCCCAGATTTTACAACGGAGCATAATGGTGGCTCGTTTGGAATACGATCTCATATTTTACGAAGATAGTTCAGCGAAACGTGTTTCTGAAAACATTTTAAGCGAGAAATAGGCCATGCAGTTGCTGAATCTGTCTTCATTTCAGATCGACAAAGGTCAGTTTAAAAGATTTTCGTCAGATTTTGAGAGGCGTTAGTCAGGCTCATCCCGCTCGTCATTTCCGGGTTAGCACTTCACCAATCAGATTGGCCATTGAGTCCGACTGTCCTCCTTCCGATTCAACATGTCAAATTGGCCCAAAGGAAGGCCGACGGCTCCTCAGACTAACGACGGCATGGAACACACTGAACAGACTCGAGTCACTGACCTCGCCAGACTGTCCAACGGCCGATAATCAGGTTGGTGTGTCAGGGCCTTAAGCAAGGCACCGAACCCCCAATTGCTCAGGGCACCTTTAATGGACCGCCCACTCACTCTGACATCCCTCCAATTTGTGCATGTATAGGTCCTGTTTCTGCATGTGTGCGTATTTTAGGCTTGTGTGTAATATGTAAAAAACAGAATATCAAATGTAATTTCCCTTTGGAGATTAATAAAAGTATATTCTTCTTATTTTTTTACCATCTCTATGCAAGCACATATTATCACAGAAAGCACCTTGTCAGAGAGTATCATAGTGTATCTGGCTTGAATCACTTTAAGTGAAAGAACTTACAGTTGAACACCACCTGCCCATCTGTTCTCCCCTCCTTCATCTTCGTCTCCCCTCGCCCCTCCTCCCATTAGCCCCTTGGGGGCTCCCTTCTTCCCCTCTCTCTGGGTTATTAGCTTTAATTAAAGGCCAGCCTGGGTTTGGCCAGTGTGTGGGACCAGTTGAAACGGAGGAACAATTCTGTCCTTTCATTCATGAAATTACCTCCTGCCCTTCTCCCCCCCCACCTCTCTCCTCCCACGCCCCCCCAACCCCCCCTCCTCCCCACACCTGACCAAGCCAACACAGGAGAGACAGACTGATAGTTATATTAATACATTCAGCTCTGTGGGACACACCAGCACGGACAGATTTATCTGCCTCTCTGAGTGGATGTATAGATTTACATCCTGGCACTGAATCACACTTGTATTCACAGATCTACACTCTGCATGGGAGATGCAGGAGAAACTGTCAATGTGACATTCAGGTACTGACAGAAAGGGTAATTTTGTAAATAGGGGTTTTGGAAAACATACAAAAGATTTTCTTTCTCATTGTGTTGTCAGCATTGTCATTGGCATTATCCAGAAATCACTCTCCCCCCTCCAGCTGGTCTCACCGGTTGTAACAGACAACATCACATCACTCCAATCCTAGCTTCACTTCACTGGCTCCCTGTCCATTTAAGAATTGATGTTAAGATTTTACTGATCACTTTCAAAACTCGTCATGGTCTGTCTCTCGACTATATCACAGAATTGCTAGTCTATATCCACGACGTTTCCGCCGGAAATTCCGACGTTTTTAAACTTAGCACAAAAAGTAAGGACATTTGTGTTTGGTAGATTATTTCTCTGTGGTAACAATGCTTTTTGGCAATAAATATTATACCGTTGGAAGGCCTGTTTAGTTCCCTTTCAAATGGTGCCCCATTTGTAAGGAACATGCATTTGTGGGATGAGCAGCAGCGCTGAGTATGTGGGTTGCGCCCCTGAAAAATTTGCCAAATCTTCTCTGCCAATGCCAAACAGCTTATTCTGCCATTGACTCGTTTGGTGTTTGGTGGATTGGATGATTCTGCCTTTGGCAGTTGGATCATAGGGTCAAAGTGTGGAGAAGACGCGGAGAACGCTATGCTGATTGCTGCACCGATAGAGTAACACCTTTTGGTGGAGGTAGTGTGATGGTGTGGGGCGGCATCTCCCTCACTGGAAAAATGAGGCTTGTCATCATTGGAGGCAATCTCAATGCAGAGAGATATAGAGATGAGATTCTGCAACCAGTGGCAATCCCATATCTCCACAGTCTGGGACCGAACTCTATCCTCCAAGATGACAAAGCTCGCCACCACAGAGCGGGGTTTATC
This sequence comes from Sander lucioperca, assembly GCF_008315115.2. Lineage (NCBI taxonomy): Eukaryota > Metazoa > Chordata > Actinopteri > Perciformes > Percidae > Sander > Sander lucioperca. The sequence continues at coordinate 42,816,976 of NC_050179.1, read as the reverse complement.
AGAGACTACCTCTAGAATTTGGGAGTGGAGAGGATGGAATGGCCTGCCAGCAGTCCTGACCTCAACCCCATTGAACACTTGTGGGATCAGCTTGGGCGTGCTGTTCATGCCAGAGTGACCAACACAACCACGACTTGCAGCAAATGCTGGTTGAAGAATGGGATGCCATCCCACAGCCGTGTGTGACCAGGCTGGTGACCAGCATGATGAGGAGGTGCCAGGCTGTTGTGGCTGTGTATGATTCTTCGCTCATCCCACAACTGCATGTTCCTTACAAATGGGGCACCATTTGAAAGGCGATTGTTACCGGGTTCAATCACCGTGGTAATTTATGCTGAACACCTAACCTGGTCGGGAGCAGGTTATGTTGGATTAGAAATCAACCGGTGTAAAAGCACCACCTATCGACCAATCAATACTCGATTGATTACAGCGTCACCATTCTTAGAAGATCCGGTGGAGCTCGGTGCGCGGAGAGAGGTGCGCTCAGAAAAGTTAAAACATTTAGAGACCGACAACCCCGTTAACATTCCCTGATGGGTATTTTTATGAAAGATATAGATTTTCAGCAGAGGGAATTACATATAGACTATTTATCGGCGTGTTGAGCCGTGTGTTGCCAATGCGCACATCGGTTTGAATTGTGTTTTTGTATTTTTTATTTGCTCTCACGATCGCTTCCCACTGCCAGGGTTGCAACTGAAATAATAGCCTAAAGCAACGGCAGTTTATGGAAAGCACAAATGTAATCATGGTCAGATCTTGTGCCTGACTGATGGGGAAGTGATATTGATAAGTGTTGTGATTTACGCATCTACAGCGTCGGCTATTTTTTGCCAGCTTTCCTCCTGTTTTAGGAAGCAGCGACTGTATTGCATTTTGCCTGTAAAACCGTGTCTGTTCTTCATATTTATGTAGAATTATAATTTGCTCTTCTTATATAAAATATGCGGCTCTGGTAGAGGTTTGTGATTGGTCGTGCTGTGCAAACACCACCTCTTTTATGTGAACGCGCGCGCCGCTGGATTGGGAAACCCTGGGTTGATTGAACTAGTTTATAACCACTGTCGTGACACAGGTTATGCAGGAACGCGGTTGTTAGGGTTACTGAAGCCGGGTAACTGAAAAAAATCCAGGACATCTTGATTCGTAGTACAGGCCTCTGCTGGGCTATCCTGACTGTAGCAACTTGGTGTTTTATGGGATGAGTGTAGGATGTTCAAATATTACTGGTGATTGCCATGTACCACAATGAAATAAAAAGTTAAAACATGCCATGCCATTATTTGTGGGAAATGTATTGACCACCTTTCAGTATCCAATAAAAGCTAAATTAAAGGCTTATCATTCATAAGATGTCTGAATTGCTTTCCTCTGAACAGCACACAGAAGCATAATTCATTACTGGTAGATAAAGCTGTCTAGAGGCACAAGTCAGCCTGTTCAGAAAAGATGCATTTTTTTGTTATCACAGTGGGAGTAACAGTAATGCATCATCTAAGGACAAGTTTCTACTTGAACAGAAATCCACAGAAATCGAACCCTATGAAATGACACATCATCAAGATTGTGAAAGATGAAAGGTATAAAAAAAAAAATAAGCCATCACCTTATAATCTTCAGTATGAATTCAATCCCTCTGGAGAAAAAAGTCACATTTCTGAAGTAATCTTGGCAAAAAACGACATATCTGACGTGTCCTCCTCGCAGAAATCGTAGTATCTAAAACCTGAAGCTGTGGCTTTTCACCCACGTAACATATTAGGAGTGATTCTCTAGTGATGCTGGTCACATTCACCTAGCCTGCGTACATGTGGCTCAAGTCTACGTCCAGATCCAGATTAGTATCCATGTTTGCTAGAAAAGCTGTCCAGGGTCACCAAGTCATCATTTTTACAAACGATCCAGGATGCAGATAATTCCAAATGTCCAAATTAAGAACATTAGGTAAAGATGCAGGTAAAAACAAGAAAAGTAATTCCAAAACTAATCAACATTTCCATGTATAGATCATATTAACTAAATCAGTAGTAATATTCTCAGTTGTATCCAAGGAGTGGCAGTGCCACACGGGAGGGATTTCCTGCATTCAGGCCATCTGACTCAATGAGCTGGGAGTCCAGGTGAGGAGGTGGGGAGGTGTTAACAGAGGGATGGTTTTGGCTTCGGGACAGGGACTTTTACCCAACTGAGGGAGACGGAAGAAGGGAGGGGAATATGTTTGGGAAAAAGAGTGTTGGGTGGAGCAAGAGAAGGACGGCGGGAAGTTAGGAAATATGACATGAAGGAAACAGAGATGACACACTAGACAGTAACATGCATTCATTAGGTCCCTATATATCAATACTAATTTACAATAAAGTACATGTTCAGTCGGATATGGCAAAGTGGAGGGCAAAGTTAAAGAGGCAGACCTTAGAGGCAGGGTCTGGGTGTTCTCCCCCAGGGAAATTTTGAGCATCAAAGACTTCATTTCCTGCATTCTGACACACTTTTATGCACCATTTTATGGTGGAAATACCTTTATTTAGCCTATGCGAAGAAAAACAACACTGATGACAATTCAAATATATATCAGAATTATAACGGAAAGTATGTTGTTACATGCCATTGTGCATTTTTAAGTGGGTATATGGAAATCCTGGAGCTTTCTTAGTGGGTATATTGCGAATACCTGCGTTTCACATAGACTACACCACTTCAAGCTGTTGTGTCAGTCAGACTCAAAGAAAAGCACACTTCAGACAGTTGTTTTTCACTTGATAGCACTTGGTATCAGTACTGCCAGGCTTAATGTAAGCACCCTCGTCTTCCTGGGATATTTGCTGTGCTTCATTCTAGTATTACGTGGACAGAATAACTTCTTTGGTTGTATACTCATGAAATTTAAATCTCCATTAATGACATTTTTTGGCCACTTGGGGGCAGCGGAACAAGCTTGCTCATTTACACATCCAGCAGAGTCATGTGTTTGTTTGTTTTATCCCCCTTATGATGTTAAAAAAAATACCTGGCTCTTCAGCTACTAAATGCTCCACTATGTTCACCAGCTAGTCTCTAACTGTGTCTGTTTGGTGCTGAGCAGGTTGTGCACAGTTTATAAGAGCTTTTTGGCTGGAAATTAGGTTAATGAGAGCAGCTCACTCAACCATATTTCTATTGGAGTGAAAATATACCGTAAACGCTGTGCCATTTTGTATACATTTCCCCAAAATTCAATTCACCTTTTCACATATTCCCCTATGCACCTCTCTGTATACAGGTGACCAAAACCGTTATGTTCTGTAATATAATGTAATGTAATGAGTACATGTGGTTCAACTACATCCAGATCCAGATTAGTATTCATGTTTGCTAGAAAAGCTATCCAAGATCACAAAGTCGTCATTTCATTCATTCACTCTGCTCTCTCACTTCTTCACAGCTTCAAGTGCAAGTTTGTTTTGCACCAAATGTATCGCAAGAATTGTAGCAAAAGGCTAGGTGCGCGGATTTGTCACTATGTGGTGCGATAGAGCACACTTGTGAGGTTGCAGAGACCGATTCGAGAGGCTGTGATCACTGAGTTGTGGTTGTACTGGAAAAGTGAATCAATTGAAAAAAAATGAATACGAGTACATTTGCAGCACAGATTTTTTTACTGCAAGTTCTCACATCATATTCTACATGAGCTCACATCACATCTACGAGTTAAATTTTAGTTGTACAAGTTCTCACATCATACTCTATAAGTGCTCACATCACATCTACGAACTCTCACATTTTGCACCATATTTACCTTTGTACTTTTCACCTTCATTGGACAGCTTGAAAGTGAAGAGGCAGACAGCAAATGGAGAGGGAGTTGAATCAAGGGGGGAGGTGGCGGGGTTATGTGGCATGCACTGTAACCATTCCGCTACCAAGGAGCTCCAGAAATGTTTTGTATTAGGAGTGTAATGAATAAGGCCATCTCTCGCGAGACTATGTAAACTTTGCTGAACAGCGGCCCCTGTTGCCACAAGTGGTAATTACAGGATAAAACTAGACTAAATTGTCTTTTATTTCCCATGATTCTCTTGGACAAGCTAAAATTCACAAGGAGCATCCGGAAAGCATACCTCCTATGGGGAGTTTCTAACCCCCAATTTCCACTGGATGCGTAACGGCTGCGGATCCGCTCCGGAACGGCTGCGGGGTCATTAGGTTTCCATTAAAGTCAATGTGTGTATTTCCACTGACTGCAGAACGGCTGCGTTCCGACTCTGGCACAGCTCCGGCGGTCCGCAGCCCTCCGGAGCAGATACGCAGAGCTTCTATTTTTGCCGGACGCTGGAGAGCTCCGCAGCAATTCAGCAGATGGCAGATAGTGCGGGACAGGAAGTCGAGCACAGAAACAAAATAAAAAACTGGTTCATTTTCAAAATAAAATACACCGTGCTCACGGCGGATCATATTTCCCTGCACTACACCTTGAAAACACAGCACAGAGTTGTTTCCCCTCTACGATGGAAACAAACTGTTGTTGGTTTTGTGGTTCTATTCTACGTGAATTCGCAAGATCTAGCGGGTCCTCGTGACTTCAGCTATCAGTCATGGCCGCAGCCATGCCGCAACAAATCCGGACATGGTGGGTATTGACGGACGGCGGAGCACGGAGCCGTTCCGCAGCAGAGCCGGTCCGCAGACGTTCTGCATTCAGTGGAAATCTGGGGTAAGGCTAACAAGCCATCACCTGCCGCTAGCATTCCATTGACTGCCATTCATTTTGGCGTCACTTTGACAGCGAATAACTTTACATCTGAAGCGTTTAAAGAATCTATTTATCCATTGTTTATTTCTAAAGAAACACAACAATGTATAAAAGGCTCCATTACCTTGTATCTCACGTTATGACCCCGTAGCAGCCGTTTTTGTAAAAATAGGCTAACGATTGAGTCATAACCACGCGACTTTCTGTCGCATAGTAGAGAAATTACCGTATTGTCAGGAGAAGTTCGCAGGCAATCGGGGGGGACGTGGAGGCATACAATCAAAGGAGAAGCCCATAGAGAGTCCATGAAAGCATCGGAACAAATTATTTCAGCAACAGCTGCCAGCAAACATCGTTTTGATGGATTGGAAATACTTCTGTATGTTGCCAGTGAATTCATATGAAGTAACATTTAGATTTCTCTTGGCACAGCTACCAGAAGACTTACAACTTTCAGACAGGTTGCTTACGTGACATCTACGTCGTCAAGCTCAGTTTGAGGCTACGCAGTACGCTCAGCCATCACCGGAATAGTGCTTCTAATAGACTTCACTGGTCTCCGTCGAAGTCTATGATTTCGCTGTGTCCATTAATTTGACTATCTATGAAAATTCCACACATTTGACACATTATGGCCTTGTTAAGTTTATATGGTTAATGTGTTAGCAAACTATTGCCTGTTTACAAATCTAGAAGACGCGGTGCAAGATTGATTGAATATGGAGTTCTGTTTGTTTCCAACTGACAAATGTGAGTCTGACATTTAGCCTACTCTTCTTTTAGCTCTGTTTTAGTCTCTACTTACTCCTGAGGAAAACACATGGCTCTTTAGCTTTTCCCATAGACTGTAAAAATAAAGGATGAAGCTTCCGGGTCTGAGAGAAAAGCAAATGCGGAAGTGCCTTAAACCTGCCATTATGTATTTATGGTCTGAATTGCTAGCTTCAAGCTTTAATACAACATGATGTTCATCTTGTAAATTATGGTCCCATTTATTTTAAAATTGACGATAAAGCAGGGGATGCTTTAGAGGCGTGGCTACACGCCAACCTGTCAATCAGAATGGAGGCTTAGCATTGCTAACCATGGCACTGTGTACAAAATGTGTGTCAGAATAGACCTGAACTTGTTTTTGGGTGTGAGTGATCCTCTCACTGTGTGTTTTCACTTCATCAAAGATGATTGGAACATTTTGGTCGCCTAAACAGGTCTCCAACAAGGTAGCTAGCTAGCACTAGCGTTGGCTGGTAACTTGAGGGAAAGTCTGCTGATTTTCTGTAGGTTACTGCCGTATATGCTTATATCCAGAAATCCGAATTCACCCATCGGTAAAACTCAACTGGTTGACTTGCTCAGAAGGGTTGAAAATTGGCAACTTTCCCTCTTTAGCGTTTAGCTTAGCACAGCGCCATTGTAACCATAAACAACACTGACTTGGACGCATCATCCTCCCCAGCTCCACCCTCTCATCAAAAATCGTCGCGTCCGGTTTAAAGAAAACAAGATGGCGACATCCATATTGCCAAACTCAAGGCTTTAAAATGACAGTCCACAAACCAATGGGTGACCCAGCAAAGCTACCGTCTTAAGTTTGCTAACATTAGCTAACATTAGCCACCACAAGTTACTAGTCATACCAGACCAAGTAAGACTGTAGCAGCAAAATCCCTAAGTGTGTTGAAATGAGCAAGGGTGTGTTTTAGTGGTTGTGAATTAAACTTTACATTTGTAAGAGGAAGAATATGTTATTTCTTCTGTTAAAAATTACATACTGTTGCTTTACTCTTGTTTCTAGTGGTTACTTTTTTTATGAAACCCATCAACTTATCACTTATCCACTTTTTTGACCGAATCAGAGTGCTTGTGGATAGTATATCTACTTCACCTGAGGTCTCACAAGTAGCCTGTGAAATACCAGCAGGCTTTGTGTGAAAGGCAACCAGACCAGGCAGGTCCAGCATGGCAGTGATGCCATGGAAAATCAAACAGGCCAGCATTTTCTTTAGAGACGACAGAATCCTCCAAACAGCTGCTCTAAGGCGTTCCTGTCAATTGTTTCCTAACGGTCGCTGTCTGCCTCCACAGAGGGAAAAAGCAGCATGTGTAAATGCCAGAAGGTAACACAAACACAGTGAGACTGTAGCCTAAATACATAGGCAGTAGGCAAAAACACACATCTTCATTAGCTATTACTAAGTACGTTTACAACTTCCCCCAGCAATTAAATCAGAAATGAGCATCAGTTCTAGAATATCTTTAGTCCTGTTCAAGTTGACCAACTCACTGACACACAGGCAAACACTCAATGTCAGGCAGAAAAAATATTTTCTCTACCACACATTGCAAACACATTCACCACACAAGCCAGAACACACTCAAGTCTTTGTCCTGCATTTTCTTACTAAGCTTTAATGTTGCTTATTCCACATTTTCTCAAACTTTTCATTCAGTTTATGTCCATGTTTGATCTCACTTGTAAGTGCTTTCATTCATTCTCTTAGTCTTTTCCCAAACCTTTACATCTACCTGCTAAACCTGAAGTATTAGTCCAAACCTTATAGCTAATCTAATCAAATCTTCTAATTCTAAACCCAAGTTTAAATGCTAAACTAGCTCTTAATAGAAGTGAGGACCACCAAAAGACAAATTTGTCTTATCCTTCTGTCCTATTGGGGGTCATTTTCATCATAAGGACATAGTCTGTTCGTGCAAAACACATTATTAAACCCCTTACCTTCCTGATCCAGTGGACCCTCCGTCTTTGTCTCCCCCTCAGGACTCCCCCCAGATCTCCGTCCGTCTGGTCCGTCCGTTGAGCTGGGACGTCCAGCCCTCTCCTCAGCACAGCACTCTCCTTGTTCTGTACCCCTCCTTCCACTAGCTCACACTACATCTTTATTCCAGTTTGCTCGCTTAATTCAGGAGATCCCACATCCAAAAATACAGCAGGCAGTTTACACTACCACCACCCTCCTCCACTTCTCTGAGCCAGCCTCCCCGCTGCCTGCTCCTCCTCCTCCTCCACCACCACCACCTCCTCCTCCCTCTATCTCCCAGGACTGTCCCAGGGCATGAAGCCCCCCAGCTGAGATTGTGATAGAAGGTGCTCAGCCAGCAGCTGATGCTGGTGTAGTCTTACGTCTGCAGATTACAGGTTGGGAGCAGTAGCTTGTCTGGTCTCTGCCCCTGGTGCTCTCCATCCTGGCTCCTGATTTCCATCATGAGCATGGGGCCAAAGTGATGGTGAAGGTGAAGATCTCGGGCCAAACTGAAGAGCACGATCTTGGCCTAGCGCTGAAGTCTGATTTCTTCTCTGCCACCTGCAACGAATAACCCCCCCCCCCTTCCTTTGTCCTGTGCTGCAGTATCAACCTCGTCTCTGCATCCCCTGTTTGCAGCAGAGCCTAATCCTTCTCCTCCTCTCCTCCTCTGTCAGACTGTCCAGCTTGGCTGGCAGACCGACACTGCTGAGTTTCTCCTCCACAGCTCCCCTCTGTCTCCTTTAACCCCCCCCCCCTTTTTTTTTCCTCGCCTCTTCCCCCTCCCCTCCCTGGACACCCCAACTAGCTCCCTATCTCTCTGCAATGCAGCCAGCAACCTCCAACAAGCATGGGGACTGTTTGACCGGAGCCCCCTCTTCTCTCCACCGCTCTGCCTGACTCAAAGCATCCTTTATGGGCTTATTTATCTACCCTCCCTCCCTTTCCTCTCCTGCTTGAGGCTGAGTTGCTGACGTCCTGCAGGTTCCACGGCTGGGCTGGCAGCCTGACACAAACTGCAGTACGCCTCTGAGAATCGGTACACCGCCACTCAAACACATTACATTTCGGTTGTAGGTTAGAGAATGCATATAACCTAAACCACCCTACACTGAAAGCCTTTCTCACACTCCCCTGCATTTTACTTTTTGGCTCCCTGACTGTGACACATGGTGAGATATAGTAATTACTGTAATAGACCTCTCAGGGCTTCAGCAGCCAAAGGGACTGTGGCTTTAGTACTCTCTCTCTCTCTCTCTCTCTCTCTTGCTCTCTCTATCGCTCTCTGGGAAAACAGAGGGGAAAACTAACTGTAGGTGATTATATTACAGGCTTTGAGACAGACTACCAGTTAACTGATCAAAGGGGGTTTTAAAAAATTCCACTGCAAATGGAAAAGAACTGGTATCTTAAAGGAGTATTCCAGTTCATTGATTGAATATTACACTTTAATTGGGAGACTCACAAGAGTTGTATTAAAAAAGCAGAGGTGGAGATGACCTTAAGTCCCTAGTATGGGTAAAGATCCAAAAATGCTGAATCCTACAATTCCCACAATGCAACGTGACAGCATCGTTTATCAAGTTTGTCAACTATGTTTTCTGCGGAGTTACACGTAAATGTCTTTGCGAACCTACAATTTCTTTTATTCTTCAAAATACTTAGTATGGTTGCCCGGCTTGTCATTGTCCAATCCATTTACTGTAAATGCTTTCACATTTGTTTTACAGATGTTGTGGTTTATTTACAGTCATCAGGGTGAAATTGATTTCCCTTTTCTTGATTTCCTGCACATTTTCTTTACGTTTTGGTCAGCTAAAACGTGACACTGCTACGTAGTGGACACAGATTATACCCTCAATCGTACACATATACAGTGTATATATATGTATATATATATATATATATATATATATATATATATATATATATATATATATATATATATATATATATATATATATATATATATATATATATAAAAAAGAAACAAACATGCAAATTTCTCAAAAACAACACCTGTGTATGTTTGTGTAAGGGGACACACCCCAGGTGAATAGGAAAAAAACTGATCTAATAATTATCACCATGAAACTTCCCCAGTAGATTACTTACATTAAGACAAATATCTTTTGTATGACAAGTTTTCTGGAACTTTATGTTTAAATATGGAAATGAAACATTATCTTGTATATGTAATATGCGCTAATTTGCATAAATTTCCAGAAGAGAAATCTGAACATTGTAAAAAGCCAGGGTCAAAATTCTTCTTTTATTTTGTTTACATATTAGAGTCAAAGGTTTTTAGAGAGGGGATTTTGGATATCTCCATTTATCATTGCATACATCAGAATATGGTGTTAACAGCTATAAAATATCAATTTTCGCCATGTTTTTAGGTATAAAATGTTACATAAATTAGGCTATGAATGATATCAGAACAAACCCCTCTGCAAAAACCTTCAGAATATAGATAGGAGTGAAACTGGAAAGTTTGGTGTATGCAAATGCTAATGAAGTGGAGATTTCTGACTCAAGAGTCAGTGAGAAATTTTCAGAAAACGGCCTTTGAAGATATGGATTATAAAATATCAATTACAGGTGAATAGGGTAAACAATTTAACTAACATATCAACATAAAACTTCCCCAGTTAATTACTTACATTAAGACATTTATTTTTGTATTACTTTGTTCTCTGAAATTCTTTATTAAAATATGCAAATGAGGCGTTATCTAATGCTAACTTTTGGTGAATTTGCAGGTGCAAAAAAGACAAAGTGTACCACCTTGTGTATTTTGGATGTTTTTTTCGTCTGAAAGATGACATGCTATGGAAGTAAAATAACCCAAAAACTCAAAATTGAAAAATGATGGTTTTGCCTGCCAGCGTTTTTTTTAAAGATGGCTGGCCAAAGGCGGTAACCGCCAGAACTTTAGTACAGTCAGCTCTGCGCGGCAGAGCTAACTCTGCACACGTTTACGTGGGGCGACAGCCGCTTCATACCCCCACTGCCGTTATCAAAAACCACGTCCCCTCTACCGCCTTCCCTCATTGGAATGACTGGTGGCGGAAAGTTACTGTGTGGTGGTGTGAAAGCCCCTACATGCACAACCTTTGGGGTGGCTCAGTCTGTAGGGAGTTGGGTTGGGAACCGGAGGGTCGCCAGTTCAAGTCCTCGTACAGAGTGTGGACTGGTAGCTGGAGAGATGCCAGTTCACCTCCTGGGCACTGCCAAAGTGCTCTTGAGTAAGGCACCAAACACTCCCCACTCCAGCACCCACTCACTCTGACATCTCCATTTGTTCATGTATAGGACCTGAGCATGTGTGTATTTCAGGCCTGTGTGTCTAACAAAACAGAGTGTAATCTGTAAAATAAAAAGTATGAATTATTAAACTATTTAAAAAACAAAAAAAAAACTGGAGAAGCATAATTACAACCCTGCCTGACCATAATCTTGCAGTTTTTTTTCCTCTGGAGTGCCACACATTTTCCAAACGTTTTTTGGGAAATACAGACATTGCTAAGCTAACTGATGACATCATCAGGGTAAGTTTCTCAGACTTTAGAAAGTTCCCATAGAAAACATTTTCACGGGCTAAGTTAGTTGAGCTGAAGCGGTGCGCCCCCTCAAGGTAATGGTATGCCGAGGACTTCCCAAGGATTGGTTAAAGAAACTAGTTAATAATGTTATTAGCCTAAATCTAAGGGTTACTTCAATCGAACCACTGTGATATTGTTCTGTTGTTTGCCATGTACTGATTCACAATATTCTTACTATGAACACTAAGAAAGGCCAATTAAAGCAACCTAAAATAAATTACTTGAAAGACATGTTCTATACAGAGCGTCCTCAAATTGGAACCTGTACCAACTCATATGAAATACATTACAAAGAGCTTCAAATTCCAAGTAATTTTGGGTAAAATGGTCTAATGCCAATCTAACTGACTTTTGGACATCGATATATCTCATTCTCTCTGAGTTACGTACCAATTCAGTCTTGTTTTATCTTTATTAACTCTCTCTGACATATTTCTTGTGTGCTTTTGCTTTTTATTACCTAATTCTTACCCATGTAATGTGTGTGTGAGGCTAATGGGAAACCAATAAACAGTAAATAGGGACATTTTTTATGCTCACAAACCAAATTCCATTTACCTCAATTACATTGGAAAATCTTGGCAAAGAAAACTAAAACTAACTGCATGGTTCAAAATAAAAATGTAATTTAATTTCTGCCATTAACACTGACAAGTTCATTGGTGATGCCTTCCATGTTGTGTGTTGCACTGTGCAGTGTTAGCATTTCAGAAGGGAATCTAGCTGTTTATAAAAGTATAAAATATAAAAGGATTAAAATCTCTGATCCAATTTAGCATAAGCATCCAGTTAGCATTTTTGTTGTTAAAGCTATAGAGTTTCTGCCGCCCCCATGACGAATTCTAAGCAACGACAACAAAACTGTTGGCGCGTCCACATGATACAAGCCTTCCGTGACCGCCACCCCCCACACAGTTGCTAGTAGCCAAGGAGGACACTGAGGATTAAGGATGTTCTCTGGTTTAGATAGGAGGACGGAAAACTCTCTTGTGGGTCATATAAGAGGATAGGAATAAACAACCTATACCGTGGTATGGTTTAAAGCAGGGGCATGGAAGGCTTGTATCATGTGGACGCGCCGACAGTTTTGTTGTCATTACTTAGAATTCCTCATAGGGGCGGCAGAAACTACGCACTATAGCTTTAATGTTAAAATGTGGCGCAGTGAATCCTTAAACTTGCCTTAATCTGTGGATAATGTTAAGACTATTTTAGCTGTAGGCCAGTAAGCCTATCATCAATGTTGTGTACATTGAAAAAAAGATGTATCTTAAATACTAATAATAATAAAAAGAGGCTGAAGGCTCTGGCACCCATGGTGGTAATATGTTGGATTCATGTATATGTACAGTATGTTAGACATCTTTTTGTTTAAATCATCGAACAATAATTTGGTGGCCCCCCTGCAGCAACTCTGAGGACCCCCTAGGGGTCCCGCCGTGGACCCCCTGTTGAAGATCTCTGGTTTAAAGGACTTGAATTTAACATAAACATAAATTATTGTTTGTGTTCAAAATCTCCTAGAAAGTTACTGTATTTGAGGTGGCACTGACAGAAAAATACATAACCTCCACCAGAGTAAACCCAAGTGTGACATAAGAGCCGTCGTTCTGTGGCGGTGCTGTGGAGAGGCCTAAATCTGCCACCATGATGAAAGAGCCTGCGGTTCTACGCCGCCTGCCACAGTGATACCTTGACTCCGCATTGCGGGAAATATCCATGGGTTGTAAACAAAGCTGGCGCACATTATGTATGCCGGCTGTATGTTCACACAGAGGGAGAGACCGAAAAGGTCATGCCTCATACACTGTTAGCCTATTGCTCGATGGATGAGACAAAAGAAGGAATGTCTCATTTCTCTCTGTCAGCCTGACTGTTTAAACCCTCCTGGTCCCCATTTGGCCTTGTTTGCATAGAGTAGTCCAGCTGCTGCCCAGTCTCCACTTTAGGTTAGTGTTAATATGTACCAAAGAAGAAATCATTTAATCTACTGCTTGCTACCATGTTTTCAAAGACAGCACAAGTCTGAGTTTGTTTAGAATACCTAAGTAACGATACCAAACTAGGTACTTGTTCCGTACTTGACTCAAGATGCAACTCTTGCTCTCAGTGATTAAACATTTTACATACAGATTTGTCCTTAAAGTAAAGAGGGTCTTTTCATAAGCATAGACTGGGCTGTGTATACAGTAGAATGGCGCAACATTTTTTGAAATTGTTGCTACATGGCTGCAAGATGTTCCTTGGAATTGTTGTTTAATGATGACAGTACTGCCGTCTCGTCTTCCTCCATCCAGGGTTTTTGGCCGATATGTGATCACTAATCCTATAATAAACCTAAAAGTAAACTAATGAGCGGTTTGAATTTGGCAGTATATCCTGGGTAAGATGGTGGCAATATCATTATAGTAGGTTACCTATTTTGTACACTCTATAATAGAAATTCAGAACTATGTTTTTAAAACTTTATTTTGGAAGTGGACTGTTGGTAGTACATTAGAACACGATGGTATAGGCTACTGTAATTTTTCTTAAAGGAAAGACTTGGTATGCAGGCATGCAAGACTTAGCTGCTGCTGTTACAGACGGGTGGCCTGACCATTAAATCCACATCACATGGAGGCAGAACTAGTGCTGCCTATAAGTCGAGCATATAAAAATAAAGTCCTCTATCAGTCCAAACTATGGAGGGGTTAAGACCCTATGGAAATAAAATGTGAGCTCTATGGCAGGACAACAATCTTCTTCTCCAGCTTCTGCTCAGGGAAGATGAACCTCCTCATTACGTCATCAAGCTCCTCCAGAGCCAGCTGGGCATGGAGCACTGCAACGTCATCCGGGTCTGAGCGAACCACCCACTTTAGAGCTCGGTACAGGTCCAACAACACATCACTGAGAACCTGGAGAAGTCATAGGAGAGAGGTGGAGGTTACACTGTTGAAACATTTTAGACTGGTCTGTAGACTGAAATGGATGCTTACAACGGACAGTTTGTTGTTACCGTTTGCTTTTTTTTTTTCTCATCCAAGTACGTTTGGCAACTAACTCAGTTACTAATAGGGCAAAACTCCTAAAATAAGACCCAAGTTGTATTTAAAATTGGTTAAGTACAGAAGCGCAGAGCAAGGAAAGGGTAACCTGGAAGTTAACTGTTAGGGTGTATTAATCAAAAACTTAAGAGGGCACAATGAAACCTGCCAACTATGAAACCTGCCAACGAAGAGAAATGGCATTAAATGCCTTCCTGTTTCTTAAAGCAATCATCTTTTTTAAGCCTTTCAAATATATATTTTACTGAGAGTTTAATACATAGATTCATTCCCTTAAAGAATCCCCATCCTGAAAAACAAAACAAAAGCAGAAAGGAATAACATCAGTGACCTCTCATGATAGCTCTGTAGCACATCCCATAAATCCTGCTCTGAGGTCATAAAACATCAGAACAGAAAAAGCAAGTCAATGATGTCACCCCAACCTCTTCAGCTCTCTCAACGTTGTTTTCAGTAACCATTTCACTGATTAATTGATAGTCAATTTCATTGCCAAAGAAAACAATTATTAAAAAATGAAAATCCCCTTTTTTCAATGAATCCAGCTCTCTTTTTGATACTATTAATGGTCTGCACTCTTTAGCAATAGCCATTCAATGTATTTACATTCAGTAATTATCCGTCTATATAGTAGATTTTATTGAGTGGTGGAGTCAACCTCTGTTTACTGTTGGCTCTCCTACAGCTGTATCACAGCTAATTTGAGTTAATGCAAACCCAACATTGCCCACTGAAGGGACTGAAGCAGTCCCAGGAAACTGGCATTGCCAGACCTTCCTCCACAGCGCTGCGGAGGAGGGTCTGGCTAGTCCACAAACATTTCGGGATGGGAGAAAAACGTGCGCTGGTTTAATGGCATTTCTTCAAACCAATCACAATCCTCTTGAGCGGTGCTATGCGCCGGACGGAGCAGCGGTGCCGCTGCAAAAAAGCCTCGGGAAGGAACTTGTTTTGGTGGAACGTGTACGTTCAAAGATTGCTCCGTCCAGGGTTTAGTGCCGCCCAGACGATTGGGATTGGTTTAAAGAAATGGCAATAAACCAGAGCGTGTTTTTCTCCTATCCCCGATTGCTGTGTGGACTAGCCAGACCTTCCTCCGCAGCGCTGTGGAGGAAGGTCTGGCAATGCGAGACTAGGTTGGACTATGACGAGATGGATTTTCGTGTGATATGTGATCCCGCAATTCTCGCATGATCTTGTGATATCGCGAGAATCCAGCTACTGTGCAAGCTAAAAGTACACAAACAAGGAATTTGACACTGACTTGTATTTGCTCCTTATGTACTTACATATAATACACATACAGCTAAAACAAGGACATGGATCAATGTCTTCCCTGACTCCTGCCTCGGTGTTCCCTCAGTCTCTAATTGCTTCTCAGCAGTGGTGGAATGTAACTGAGTGCATTTACTCAAATACTGTACTTAAGTACAAATTTGGGGTACTTGTACTTTACTTGAGTCTTTTCTTTTCATGCTACTTTCTACTTCTACTCCACCACATTTCAGAGGGAAATATTGTACTTTTTACGCCACTACATTAATCTGACAGCTTTAGTTACTAGTTACTTTACAAATTAAGCTTTTTGCACACAAAACACAGGTAGTTTATAAAATACTGTCTTTTATTATAAATGAAACTACTCAACAATATAACGGCCTACAAGTACAGCTGAAATTATTGGCAGATTAAACACTTAAGCTAGCTAATTGACAGAACTGTTTTGATCGTTTCCAGTTCCTAAAATGTGAGGATTTTTCTGCATGGAGTACTCTTACTTTTAATACTTTAAGTACATTTTCCTGATCATACTTACATACTTTTACTTAAGTAACATTTTCAATGCAGGACTTTTACTTGTAACAAAGTATTTCTTACACTGTGGTATTAGTACTTTTACTTAAGTAAAGGATCTGAATACTTCTTCTACCATGGCTTCTCAGCCACTCAAAACACCTCCTGCACCATCCACACCACTACACCTGGCCTGCTCTTATTCCCTTTGATCTGCCTCTCTTACCTGTTATAATGTTACTCTGTGTATCATTAGCCATGTACAGCTGGTGCTGCCCTTCTCCAGCTGTTCCAGTAATGACAGGAGCTGGCCTGGGACCAGCGACTGGACAGCTGGCTGTGGTCGTGGCAGTGGCTCAAGAGCCACATCACACTTGTGCCAGCGGCCGGCAGCTCACATATAGGTGTGTTTCCACTGGGCTACCACAGGAGAAACAACACATTTACTTTCTGTTTTCAACGCTACTGGTAGGTTTATACAGTATGAGACTGGGTCTAAAGATGAGAGACAATGAAAGGGTTTTGTTCCTAGGTTAACTAAATTCATACCATGGTCTGGGTGAATACTTGATTCTGATGGCTGCAGGGTGTCCATAAAAAAAGTGTTATAGGACACCTACTAAAGGAGTTCCAGTGAAACTGGATGCGCTAAGTTAACAAAAAGGAAATGTTGGTTCCAACACTGTGTGGTGCTTCAGTGCCTCGTCCTCTGAACACCACAGGATGGCGCTAACACACAAGCTGCAGGAAGTAAGTTACACTGCCCCTTTGTTTCACAGCGAATAAGGTTATCTCTCATCCCGCTCACTGTTCAGGTCGTTACTTCAGGCTGCGGCCGACAGTAACGTTACACATTGCGAATAAAATTGTTCGTAAGTCGTTATATTGTTTTGGGGACAATGACATGGCTGATAGCTAGCTTGTCTTGACGTTAAACATACTGTCAAATTATTTTTACTGGATTGCCAACTGGCAACTGTACATACCGTTATTGACCTTGAATCTTGCTAGCATAGCGTTAGCTCTCTGGCTCGGAGCGGAGCTGAAGGGTTCTACGAGCTGAGCGGACTATATAAATATCTTCCGTTGCTAAGGGTGGCAAGTCGTATCTAAGGTCCGTTCTATTCGCTGGAGCAGTGACCAACGTTTCGATTGCATAAGAACTTTATGGGATGGGAATGATTGTCCGAGGTAGGAGTAATTGTTTGGAAAAAGTTTTGATTGTAAAACGTATTAAAATATGAATTAATGTTAAAAAAATATATATATTTGGCAAGTGACCATGGTATAAGCGGGTTAATGCCCTTACACAACGCTTGCTGATTAATATATGAAAACTACAGTGATTTAACCTGTAGCCAGGATGTTTTACGATTGAAAGGACAAAGCTCATGTTAATTTATCTTTTATCCCCAATTATCCCCGAGACGGGTGGCAAGGAGGCTCTCAGATGAGTTTGGAGCAAGAAACCACAGATGTATCCCATGTGGAACTTTTTTATTCTATGTGGAAGAAATACCCCAGCTGATCTGATGGGACAGGGAGCTGTTGTGAAAACTTTACTGTAATATTAATAGTTGTGAGTAATTGCTGTCTCCTCAAAATTACACTGAAGATGTCATGTTTGGTAAACACAAATCCTTCATCCTGTTTGGTAAACACAAATCCTTCATCCTTGCAACTTAACTCTCACCAAGTGCCAAATGCGGGTACATTGTCTGTTTGGTGAGTAAATCTCATCGGCCACATGGCGGGTAATCGTTTGTACCAAAATGGTTATGTTTTTCAGTCTTAGTTTTGGTGAAGGTGCAGCTACTTTCTTCCGTCCCTCTACTGTCTGCCTGTCGGAGCTCTAGGTGGGCGGGACACACGCACAAATACACTGACGCAAACACACTCACACCGGAACCCCGCATCAATTCTGTTTACTGGTAGCTAGCGTTTACATCGGGCTGATTAATTAGCCAGTATGTGGCAATTTTTGGCAGGAGTGGGCCAAACTTCCAAAAGAAAGCCCAATGAAAACGGACGATGACCCAGCAGAACTTGAAACCACAACCAGAGAGTTTTGTGGTGTATGTTACAAAAGAAAATTAAAATGTATCCGGTAAAAAATATGCTTGGCCAGCGGATTTTTTCATGTAGTCAAAAAGTTAATTTCGGACACTGCTTTTGCATCTCTTCCTCAAAATTATCATTTTGATTATTAATTATATCATTATTTTAATTAATCTCTCAATTATCTTTTAATTATTGTAATTACTCATTTAGATTTATTTAATATTTGGTATAAAAAACAAAACAATGAAACATGCCCATTGTCCAGAGGCTTCACATTCAGATATTCAATTAACAATGGTATTAAAGGTGCAGTAGGTAAGACTTATAAAACTAACTTTCTGTCATATTTGATGAAACTGACCCTATGTTCGAGTAGAACTACATGACGCAGGGAATTTAAAAAAAAAAATCCGGCTCCTCTGGCACCACCTACAGCTTGTAGTGCGATTTGCAAAAATCCACAGCTCCCTGTTCAGATGCACCAATCAGGGCCTGCGTGTCAATCACTGTTCATGCACACGCATTCATTCTCCCTTGTGGGGGGAGGGACTTAGGAGACCGTTTTGGGCTTTAGCAGAAAGGGGGGCGGGACTGAGAAGTTGTTGATGTTCAAATTGTTTGGCTAAGTCCTGGATCTTCACAATCCTACCTACGGCACCTTTAAAACAGAAAGAAAAAACGGCAAATCCACACATCGGAGAAGCTGAAACCAGATAATGTTGGCTGTTTTTTTTGGCTTTATAATTAACTTAAAAAAATAGTTGATTGTCAACATTGTTGATAATTAACATTGTGTCGACAATTTGATTGATCAAATTATCGGTGGTGGCCTAAAGGTTAGAGAAGCGAGCTTGTGACTGGGAGGTCGTCGGTTCAACCCCCAGACCGACAGTAAGATCAAATCTGGGTGGGGAAAGTGAAAGAGCAGCGCTTGTCCCTCCCTCATTACCACCACTGAGGTGCCCTTGAGCAAGGCCCTTACCCCAACCGCTCCAGTGGAGCTGCTCAGTGGCCAGCAGATCAGACTGTGGTTGCACTGGGCAGCTTCCAGGTATGAATGTGTGAATGTGATCAGGGTGTTCCTGCAAAAGAGAAGCTTCCTCTCAGTGAACCTTCCCTGAATAATAATTTTAAAAAAAAACCTGAGAACTTTGATTATATTATTGATTATAGTTATATATAATAGTTATATATATTATAGTAGATTATAGTTTTTTTATTATCCCATGTCTAATGTCACAGAAGGGTTTCTCAATCCACAATTCAAAGATTTGATGATTATTTTATATCATTTATTTAGGTCAGTGATGATAATTTAGCTTGGGTGCATTTGCTCAAAGTGCCCTATAGTGCTATAAATACATAAACTGGCAGAGTTGCTGCCATGTTGTACCCTCAAACCTGCACAGGGATCAGTGAATGGGAGAAATCCAGTCAGTGATCCTGCCTCACTGCTTCCATTTTAGGAGGCCACGGAACTGTGATGTGATTAGCCTGGACTATCTAAGAACAACACTACAGCAGAGATGCTGAGAGTAACCACACACTGCACAGTGTGAGGGACATGAAACAGGGAGAAAGAGAGAACTGGTGTGACTTTAAAACATGGTGTTCGGAGTGAGTCTCCTCCCTGTGCTTGGTGAGAAGCTAACATTTAGTCTATAACCCCAGTGATGACAGCAGGGAAACTGGGACTAGATTACAGGACCCGTCAGCCTTTGTAACAACAGCCTCACACTCTCAAAAACACACCCTGAACATTAACATAAAGTTAGGGTTAATAATGTGTGGGGGTGCACTAGTAGCTACGCTGTCGGCTGGCAACAGTGACGAAAAATATTGTAGGTGTTACGGGTCCTGAGCGTGATCCCATATGAACAGATTATGCTAAAACAGCTGGAAAAAGTTGTAATCAGTAACGTTACCTAAATGAATACAGTGTTCTTTCTTTTTAGCAACAGTTTGTATATTTGCAGTGGTTTCTCAAAAGCATCACATGTCTCACAATTATATTCCAGGATATAGTGTCCTTTTCTCACAGAAAGAGGGCTATTTCAGTCTTTGGACCAGAATAAAATCTGTTGTTCTACTGTGAGTCCATTCAGCTTTAGGATTATCACACATAGCTAATGAACAATCCCAGATACACAACATATTTTGTAATGTCCATCTCAGATCACATTTTCTCTCACTATGACCTGTACCGTCATATAAACAGACCATAATGGCGGCTCGTTTGGAAAACGTCTTATTTTACAAAAATTGTTCACCAAAATGGGTTTCAGCAGTTGCTGAATCTGTCTTCATTTCAGATCGGTCAGCTTAAAAGATTTTCGTGAGTTTTTGAGAGGCGGCGAGCCGAGCTCCCCTCCTCATTTGCATAACGTGGCCTGGATTCAACTTCATGCAAATGAGGACTTAATTAACGGACCCAGGGTGAGTCTGATGAAAACTGTGGTTTTTGCCCAGTCAGCTCCGAGATAGTCTCGAATTTACAGCTCACAGCAACTTAATATGATATAGTGTCTGGCTTTTGTTTGATATTTAGTGTCAGCAAAATGGCTTTTTATTGAGTTTCCTCTTAGCGAAATGCTCTAAGTGAATCTTAGCTGGGCTTTTATTGTGAAGGGTAGACATGAAAGAGCCAACGTTATGGTAACGCCTTTTTTTCTTAACCTTTTTCCAACACGATGTGTGTCAACAGCCTGCTGCTTCTGCAGGTTTTTGTTTGTTTTTTTCCAAAACCTTTATTGTTCGGCCGTTTAGTTTAATTCACAGTTTTTTAATATCCAATATCCAATGCTGTCCAAACTGCTCCAAAACCCAATCCCCAACTTCATTGGGTACCCAGGACACCAAGTAGGAAGTAGATTGGATGAAGGGTTCATGAGATATTTCAAAGACAGACAAACATAAATACACAAACACACACATACAGAGGCTTCTCGATTTATTAGATTGATGCAGTGCTCATAATGCTATTTTCCAAGCTACTGTGGCGGTTATTACACAGGAACTGTGTGAGCGCGGTTTTCATGTAAAATCATTTCATGTGAAATCAGCCATTTTGTCAAATGTATTGTATGGTTTGATATAAAAAGATGCACAAGAGTGTATGTGTGTTATGCATACTCAGTTGTGAGCGTGTGTGAGCGTGTGTGTACGTGTGCGTACCTGGGTGGTTTTTTCGCTGAGGCCTCGGAGCAGCAGGGTGATAACATGGACAGCAGCTCTCCTTACCTCTGCTTCCTTCTCTGTCTTTATCAGAGCAGTCAGACAGGAGCTGAGCTGCACACGCGCACGCACGCACACGCACACACACACACACACACACACACACACACACACACACACACTAAGATTTACAGTGGTATAAACATGAAGACATAGGCATAAAGCATGAATACAGTTAGTGATCATGTCTAGGTAAGAAATACAGCACAATCTAGAGCTGTGCTGTATTTTACACAACACGTTTGTCACAAAGATGCCGAATCAGCTGCAGGCCTACACTGCTGAGGTCAGTACCAGAACTAAATTGGATCGATTGATGTATTGGTCAGACATCGAAACAAACATGGGCCCTCCATTTCTCTACACTCCCTCACTTGCGCGCACACGAACACGGTGAAAAAGTAAAAATGGGCAGGTTCATGAATAAGCATCCCTGTTTCTTCAGCTGACAGTGCTGCTTATTCATGCCAGCAGTACATGCCAGCAGTACACACACACACACATACACACACACATATTTTATTTGAGCCTCTGACCACTGCAGCAGCCTGCAGCAACTTAGAGCCTGATCAAAGTAAGTGAGCAGTATGTATAGCCTTTTTTAACAGAAAAGAATTACTGTATGGATGGCGCTTCTCCACTCAGATTGATTGGAGTAGAAATTTGGTGGTCCATGTTAGAAAATTGATTCCTTTTAGCAACAAAAAAGCTGAAGTCTCTTTGGCCTCACTTGCTCATTTCTCACTGCATATTCACCTCATGCGTTTCAACAAAAAGGAAGCACTCAGTTGTGTTGTCTTTTAACTTCCTTTCTACACTGTGGACTGTCTACAAGTGGGAATGTATTGCCTTGTGTATTTGGTCATCTGCTGCTTGTGATCATCTTGTACCTGGCGTTTATCAAATATCTGACCAATTTTACAATATAACGTACAGAAGAACTGCAAGTGCTTGGACCAGAAGAGGCCATTATAATTATTTCTGATTTGGAGTCATTCAACTGCAGTAAATTGTAGACATCCAATTCTTAATTTCAGCAGGATAGGAGATAATAATGAACAGCGTGGTGGTACCTGGCTTTATTGGGACATATAGTTACATATAGTCCACGTAGCAATAAAAAAAATGTATATGGTATATAAAGGGGAACCAGAATAAACCCCTGGGGGACCCCACAAAAGAGAGGAGCACAAGAGGAAGACGCATATCCAAGCATAACAGAGAAAGACCTGTTGGACAGATAAGTCACATCACTGATGCCAAAATAGTTTTTCAAACAACTGATTAAGACATTCTGGGCCAAAGGCTGAGCTGAGGTCAAAGATAATTCAAATGGAGTATGGGCCTGTACAAGTGACAAGCAGTAAGTCATTGGCGAACTTGACCAGAGCAGTCTCAGAGAAATCTTTCGAAATTTTGATAGTTGTTCATAAAAGAAATCAACTGTGTGGAGACAAGAACTGGATAACAATGGCAGCTTAGAGATGGGTCTAAAATGACTTAAGATAGAGGGATCCAGAAAAGGCTTATTTAAGAGGGGGTAAACCGTGGCATGTTCAAAAATGAAGGGGGGAAATGCCAGTAGACTGAGAGCAGTTAATAAAGGGATTTAACTGGTTGGCTGAACGAAGGACCAATCACAGAGTTTATGGTTTAGGGAGGATTATGGGATTATAACCCTGTTTAGCCATTAGTTGGAGAGTCCCTTGTTTCTTTGATGCTCACATGAGAGATAAGATCTTGGGAGACACTGTATTTAATCGTTTTTTCCATTGCCTTCCTACAATGTCCTTTTAAAATTCCTTATTTCTTCTTTCTTCTTATAACTTCTGAGTGTTATCACTGTAAACTTCCAAGCCTCCACATAACCACTCACAATTTCAATTCATATACATTTTACAAATGAAAAAAGTGAAATAACTATAATACTAATAATACTATAACTAATAGGAGCAATTCTTTTTAAAACAACATAAGAATTTCCTCTGCCAGGTCACATAAGTACTTGGTTAATAGTTCAATGGCAGCTTTTACTAACACACCATACCATAGCTGAAATATGGCAATTCTCAATTATTTTTAATTCTGCCCATCATATTTCTGCAAAAGGCTTGGATTTCAATGTAATCCATCCAATGGACAAAGGGATAGATTTCACTGTGTACTACTTTTTTAAATTAATGTACTCACTACTTGTATTCCTTTATTTTTTGCTATATTCAATCAGAATGATTGCATCATGAGTTGTCGCGATCTAAGTCATTAAAAGATTAGGTGGAGGTGAAGTACATCCTCAACTCAGTTATTTCCTTATTTGAGTACAGCATAGAGCGTATTATTACATTTATACCATGGCCACTTCTCAAAGCAAATAGACAAATATCTTACAATGTTCAATTTACAGAGCATCTTTGATTGTAGTGAGTTTCACCATTTATGTAGTGTAAAGCACCTGAATTGTTGCTATAGTCATTTGCAGTCTAAAACTGGCAGGGCTTTCATGAGCTTTGATTTAGCGATTAACCTACTGACCGGACCTACAGTTTATTTGAGGTGTCCTGATGTATGAAGTTTTTTTTTATGAAGCCACAATGTCTTTTTACCATGTGCTGCTGCAAAAACCCAGTTCCTCCAGGAGGATCATACAGGTTTCAGGTCAGTGTGCTCCCTCTCACCTCTTGAGCCACCGTTCCTAGGGCATAGTCCAGTCTCTGGCAGAGTTCACCCAGGTTGGACAGACTGCTGGCTCGGACGCTTTGGTCCGGGTCCCTGGTTCCTTGCAGGAAGGCGCCGACCAGAGGACGGCCGAGGTGGGGCGCTAGTTCCCCTGGAGAAGGAATAGAGGTGAGAAAGACCAGGCAGACAGGTTAGATCCCAGGTAGTCTATATCCTTGACGTTCCACTTCCGGGATTACTCCAGTGCTGCAGGAAATTCCGCCGGATGCATGTATTTACGCCGATGTTTGTGTTGGAATTTTAAACTCCGGTGGATTTATGAGGACTATGGTTATCTGCTCCTCATATCTCTGCAGGGTAAACTGAGACAGCTATCTAGACTATCTGTCCAATCTGAGTTTTCTCTCGCACAACTATTTTACAGCGGCTTCGTGCGGAGCTTAGCGCCGCCCATGACGATTGTGATTGGTTTAAATAAATGCTAATAAACCAGAGCACGTTCCCATCCCGGAATGCTGTGTGGACTACCCAGACCCTCCTCCGCTCCGCAGTGTGTGGATGGTCTGGCAAAGCGAGACTAGACCCCAAGTTGTACATCTTAAATGCATTCACAGTAATAAAATAGAGACCTTATTATGTATCAGGTTAAATAAAGATGTCAGTTATCTGGCTCTCTAGCTTACAGCAATCTGCATCTTCTATACAAAATACAGTAAAATAAACCATGTACAGAAATGCAAGACCTTCTTTAAAACATGTGGTTATTATCAAATGCAACAGTAAGTATTGTCAGTCCTGGAGTCTTTTATACCAAATAGCATATGCTCTATTAGAACTTTGAAGGATTGAAATATCAATATAAATCTATAGGCTAATCAAACATTTGATCAGTCACTGATGCAAACAACATAGACCCAGTGACATTAAAATTCAAGTCAAGCTAGCGAATATCTAACTTAAATTTGACTTCAGCTTGATGCAGATCATATCGGGCAAAACATGTATTCAGCTGATGATCATAAAAATAACTTTGGCCTGGTGTTTGGCCAGAAGCACCGCTTGTGATCCTCTGCTTGTATGGTGAGTTTATAGTCATGTTAGCTCCACGCCTTTGATCCAGCCATGACATTTTGAACAGACATCTATTGTCCCCAGAGGATGAAGCCTAGCCACTTTCATAATTCCCTGACTTCTCCTCTAGCGCTACCATCAGGTTGACATTTGTGGGTTTTTTGTGAAATGTCTCTACAACTATTGGACGGATTACAATGAAATTTGATACAGGCATTCATGCCCCACCTCAGAATAAACTAGATTATGACTTAATGCATTGATTCACTGTATTGCTGCAGAGGGCAATTAGTTGTAGCTAGTAACTAATGACAGACTGTGCATTTAGTGCTCATTAGCAAATGCTAGCATGCTAAACTGATGGTTAACATGGGTTAACATATTTGCTTGACATCTGCATTTTAGCATCGCCACTGTGAGCGTATTTCTCACACATCTCCAACTGTATATCAACGACTGGGCCGCTAGCCTCTATATTATACATTTGTCCTGACATTGCAATGCTCCCTTCTCCAAAGCAAACGTACGATGTGATCAATCAAACATTGCCACATGAGCTGACTCACTCAAATCTTAACACATCTCGTTGTGTTATCCATTGAATTACTAGATAATGACATGAGCCAGTGATGGAGTCCGGGCCTCGGAGTTCGACTCAAGTTGCTATTGAGTTACTCTTGAGTCTATATGGACTATGGCACTGATGACTTGGACTCGAGGATTTATGAGAAATCGGACTCGAGCATTCATGAAATAGGACTCAGAAGTTGGATGCAGTTTCTGACTACTTTTATGGGTAATAGGCAGTGATGGAGTCCTCGACTCGGACTCGAGTCACTATTCTCTGGACTTGTGACTCAACCTCAGGTAATGGTGACTCGACTTGACCTCTTCTTTGGTGACTCGGACTCAACACTAGTCCTGCACGATTCGGGGAAAAATATGAATCACGATTCTTTAGCTTAGAATTGATATCACGATTGTCTGTGTAATGTTTATTGCACACATGAACCATGACAAAACAAAATAAATTGGCAGTACCAAACATAGATTTTTGTTGGCGCCTATAGCACATTGCGCATCACCACAAGCCTGTAAACATAGAGGCTTCAATAAATAAAGAAAATAAAGTACATACTGGCCATTTAAGTACAGTAGGCTACCAAAATAGTGACATATAACAAATTGAACTAAATATGGCCCTGATAGAGGCTCTATCTGAACTCCTTGAACATGTCTTTACATAATTAAAACATGTCAATCAACATGTTGCAGCTACAGCTTCAGTCTCTAGAGAAATGGATTTGTCAATTGCCAGTTTAAGTACAGTATTAAAAACAGAATGATTTCTTAGCACACTCTTTAACTGCTTGCCTTTTATAGAATTAACATTCAACTGGCCATTCAAGTAGGTTACCAAAAATAGAAGTAAAACGCACTGCGCTGAATATGGCCCTGAACATGGCTGTAAACAGGTGCTGGTAGAGATTTGTGGTGTTACCTTGCGGTGCTGCAACGAGGGCAAAACATGCCTTGCAAATCACATCAGACTGACCCTCGTCTCGCTTGAATCAAAAACAAGTTCGGTTTGAGACTGAGTGGTTGGCTGATTCTCGTCACTAGTACCTGGGTTTTCATCAATATCCATTTGGTTTATTTCCGAACTATCGCGCTCGCTCGACGAGTGAAACACGTGACTAAAAGGCGCTTTGTCATTGGCGGAGGGTGAAGCCCTCAACTTTCTGAGAGCTGTCCTACCAATTTTTTTAAATCAAAGTCATTTAAAAATTAAATCATGAACAGGGTGAATCGAGATCGCGATTTTATAACGATTTATCGTACAGGCCTACTCAACACTGACTCGAGACTTGACTGACTCGTCGCGGTGACTCGACCTCAACACTGCAATGAGCAATTGGCTCATTATATATGTAGCGTGTCGGTTTATGTTTTATTTACTGAAATGGTTATAATTCCCTGACGTTAGTGTCTTAATTGTCAGGCCAGCTGCACCACCTCCAATATAATACACTGCAGGAAACCATGTGTTCAAGCAAGTTTGTGGGAAGCCAAGACAATACAAAATAAGCATCCTACAAGTGGATAGACTGATTTGCAGCAAGGTTATAATAGTTTTGAATTTTCAATGAGTTCTTATTTTATTTGAGTTTTGACTTTTGGGTTTTGTTTTAGTTTAGTTTTTTTACATTTAGTTTTACAGTAGTTTTTGTTTGTTTTTGTTAGGGCCAGGTATAATGTCTCAGAAGTATGTAGCTACATATTCATACAAAATACATAGTTGGAGAATAGCCATGATGTTTAATGTTCAATCTTTACGCTACTTTAGTGTCCGTAGTGAAGAAATCGTGCACCACCCCACACAGAAGTTTGTAGACAAGGAGGACA
Organism: Sander lucioperca; assembly: GCF_008315115.2. Taxonomy (NCBI): domain Eukaryota; kingdom Metazoa; phylum Chordata; class Actinopteri; order Perciformes; family Percidae; genus Sander; species Sander lucioperca. The sequence continues at coordinate 42,789,588 of NC_050179.1, read as the reverse complement.
CGGAGGATAAAAAAAAACATGATGGACTCTTCAGAACATGTAATTATATTCACTCGATTTTTTTTACGATCAGACGATCATCTGAACACAGCCATACTGAGAAATACAGAGTGTTGTGTGGAGCTGATAGTCTTAATTAGCTTTGTAGTAACTCATTTGGCAATGGGTTGAATGTAACGGACAATAATTAATATCAAAAAGTTACGCATTAAAGCTTTAAGTTTTTATTTAGTTTGTTTACTAAAAACATTTTTCACTGCTTATTTTCGTTTTAGTTTTCCTTGAAGGTCAATCCATCCATCTTCGTCCCCTTATCCGGTGTCGGGTTGCGGGGGCAGCAGCTCCAGCAGGGGACCCCAAACTCCCCTTTCCCCGAGTCACATTAACCAGCTCTGACTGGGGGATCCCGAAGTCCTGGGTCTTCCAAGGCCTCCTCCCAGATGGACGTGCCTGGAACACCTCCCTAGGGAGGCGCCCAGGGGGCATCCTTACCAGATGCTCAAACCACCTCAACTGCCTCCTTTCGACGCAAAGGAGCAGCGGCTCTACTCCGAGTTCCTCACAGATGACTGAGCTTCTCACCCTATCTCTAAGGGAGACGCCAGCCACCCTCCTGAGGAAACCCATTTCGGCCGCTTGTACCCTGGATCTCGTTCTTTTGGTCATGACCCAGCCTTCATACCATAGGTGAGGGTAGGAACCAAAATTGACCGGTAGATCAAGAGCTTTGCCTTCTGGCCAGCCCTCTTTTCATCACAACCGTGCGATAAAGTGAATGTTATACCGCCCCCGCTGCGCCGATTCTCCGACCAATCAATCCGCTCCATTGTCCCCTCACTCGCGAACAAGACCCCAAGGTATTGGAACTCCTTCACTTGGGGTAAGGACTCATTCCCTACCTGGAGTAGGCACTCCATCGGTTTCCTGCTGAGAATCATGACCTTAGATTTAGAGGTGTTGATCCTCATCCCAGCCGCTTCACACTTGGCTGCAAACCGATCCAGTGAGTGCTGAAGGTCACAGGCCGATGATGCCATCAGGACCACATCATCTGCAAAAAGCAGTGATGAGATCCCCAGCCCACCGAACTGCAACCCCTCCCCACCCCGACTACGCCTCAATATCGTGTCCATGAATATCACAAACAGGATTGGTGACAAAGCGCAGCCCTGGTGGAGGCCAACCCTCACCTGAAACTCACTGCCGAGAACCCGGACACAGCTCTCGCTTTGGTCATACAGAGATTGGATGGCCCTGAGAAGGGACCCCCTAACCCCATACTCCCGCAGCACCTCCCACAGTATCTCAAGAGGGACCCAGTCATACGCCTTCTCCAGATCCACAAAACACATGTAGACCGGTTGGGCATACTCCCAGGCTCCCTCCAGGATCCTTGCGAGAGTAAAGAGCTGGTCCGTTGTTCCACGACCAGGACGGAATCCGCATTGTTTCTCTTCAACCCGAGGTTCGACTATCGGCCGAACCCTCCTTTCCAGCACCTTGGAGTAGACTTTACCGGGGAGGCTGATAAGTGTGATACCCCTGTAATTGAAGGTTTTAGTTTTTATATAGTTTCAGTTTACTAAAAACATTTTTCACTGCTTATTTTCGTTTTAGTTTACTATAACCCTGATTTGTAGAAATAAGCCTCAAGCTACAGATCCAAATGGAAAATCACAGCTCGGAAAGATGCCAAAATACTCAAAGCAAAAAAACGAAAAGAGACAAGGTGATTACTGTAGAGAAGGCGAGTAGTGTAGCAGTCTGAGTTTTGGCAAGAGAAAGAGATTTCTGAGAGCAGCGTGGATACCAGAAAAGGAGCTTTAAATGTAATCCAGCCATTGAAATCCACATCTTGATACAAGACTAATATTGTTGTTTACAGAGTGTAGTCATACTCAGTTTAACAAGCTGTGTGCGGGTGACTCTGTTACATCGGCAAACATACAAAGAACAGAGCCGACTGCTGACTACAGCTGCCCCTGCCAAGCAGCAGGGAGGACAGCCAGAGGCCTCCATGGAGAGGAGACAACCAGCTGACTGGCTAGTGGTAGTAAGACCTGCTTGTGGGTGTATGTCATGGAAATGTCTCAATAAATTGTGTGTGTGTGTGTGTGTGTGTGTGTGTGTGTGTGTGTGTGTGTGTGTGTGTACGTTAGAGCTGGGTATATTTGCTTGATCCAAAAATGTGTGATTTATTTAGCTTGTCCTAGATTACACTTTTAGAATTCCAACCACTTCCTTAGAATCACAATATTCAAAACACACACACACACACACACACACACACACACACACACACACACACACACACACAGTTACGGCTCTAACAGATCTAATGAATCACTAAGGGAGTGTGAGTCAGCAGGAATAATAGCCTTCGTCACAACTGCGCACATTAACACACAAAAAAAAAACACATGAGAAAACTGATGCAACACTCCCACAGATGCTCCCATATTTTGGCATTGTATTGGTACTGTATTCTATACATCCCCTTCCTATTTATGTTAATTAACTTTGTCTTGGGAACATCATTTGGTGCAGAGTACTTTTGGTGTACATTTTCTGCCCATCATTGCACACTATAGAAGCTCACAGGACTATTCAAGTGCTTCTCTGCCACTCTACCAGGCGAGTCAATTAAAAAAACCTTCTTATTTACAAATGACAGCCTGGCAAAAGGCAAATCTTGGCTACTCGGGGGCTTCAAGACAACACAGAGGCTTTTTGGATGTCTGTGCAGCAAACTGAAGGTCTATCCAATCTCTCAGCAAGGATATAAACCCCCTGATTGTTCCAGAGAAATGGTACGATGGCAATCTGGCAGATAAAACCAGAGCTAAGAAAAAACAAAACAGGGTTTTCAATCAGAGAAAGGTTCTGATACACAGGGTCCCTTCTGAACAGAGATCTGCATGGAAAACAAGCCTGCACTGTGGCTTTTGTGGTTTGGTGGTTCCATGCCGATAGCTGTCCACCACAGACAGTAGGGCTGTGACGATTTGTCAACGTAATAGATTACGTAACTGCGTCGACACAAATAATTTGCGTTGACGCGTCACACGTAGAAATCTATGTGTAGACTTTGTAAAATGCATCACTGAGTCAGGATAACAGCAGCAAAACACCGTAAGTTCTGCTCACCTTTTTTGCTCTGCTCCCTTTCCCTACCAAGTAGAGTTTTGATTTTCTGCCCGAGCCCGAACTTGACCCACTTGATCCCCGGGCCGGGCCCTTGATCAAGCATTTGTGTTTTTTTTTATATTTACTTTATTAGCCTAATTGGGTGGGCAGAAAGCTATGCCTCTCCAGCTTCTCCCGTAGCTCTGGGTATATGTCCTGCACTGACTTGAGTGGGAGGTAAACTGTGCTAAATCGTGTCTCCCCCATCTGTAGCACTGTCTCGATAATTGCGCAACCAGGCCAGATTGTTTCAGATATCTCACGAGTCCTTTATAACGTCAGTTATAACGGCCCACGTTAGTCCGTTGATTTGGTTTACCATCATCATGAGTGACCCAATCGATTACAGACTGTTATATTAGACACTCTGCAACTTGCCTTATGTTGGATTTATTTGATTTCATATGTTGCTAAAATTGCACTTTTTTACTGCAAGATTAAAGGGAGAAGAGCTTGGATGTTAAAAAAGAGCTAGTTCATTATTTTACCTACTACTGTTAAAAAAAGCAAATACAGGCTACTCTTTTTGCACTTGCTCTGTTTACTTAAAGTTTTTATTTTTGTATTCCTCCTGAAAGTGACTTTATTTTGTGGTTGGATTGATAGCCTACATCTGGCTTCAGGTTGCACTACAAATTAATATTACTTCAACAGTGCAGTGTTAAACAATTTTAATAAATAGAGATTTGAACCTTTTTGAAATTTGTTTTGTGTAAATTGTTAATAATTGAGCAATGGGAAAATAATCGCTAATTGAAAACTTAATCGTAGATTAATCGAAAAATTAATCGTTAGATTAGTCGACTAATAGAAAAAATAATCGCTAGATTAATCGTTTAAAAAATTATCGTTTGGGACAGCCCTAACAGACAGTAATAGAATATTCAATCACAAATTCTTTAATGTTTACCACTCACACAAAGTCAAATGTCCATGTTCTTTTAACCAGATAATGATTTTCGGCAGGTAGATGGCGCTACAGAGCACACAATCTGATGGGTCACATAGATTTCAGTGTAACAGCGGAAAAGCCTGTGTTAGTGAGTATGCAGGTGAAAGGTAGCAGGCAATTTCTTTATATAGGCCTAATTGTCTTTGAATTTTATTTTAGAAGTTATCTGCTTTAGTTATGGCTGATACTGGGGGAGGGCCATCACAGAAAAGAAGGAAATATCGAATTGTGAGTTGAGTGTATCGTTACATCCATGGGAGAAGTGAACGTGAACACAGATTAGCGATTCTGTCGCCCCATAATCACCAAAGTAAACATTGGACCCATTCCTCACAAGCTCCATATCTCCAGGACATTGTAACACTAAAATGGCATTTTTTAGACGGACACATCAGGACAAAATTAACCTCGTCTGAGACCGGTTTCTGCCTAAGGACCAAAAACTCTCGCGAGATCTGGCAACATAGATAACCGACGATAAATAGCGTTTGTGAACACCTTAACAAAACTAATCTCTGTAACGCCAAGTATGTGTTTTAGCTGTGTAAATCTCTAATGTTAGCAAAAGAAAATTTTAATAATTCAAACGAACATAACTTTTCATTCATCTACACAACGTTCAAACAATGCCACTCCCAATTAGGAGACAGGAAGTGTGTATCCTTTCATAGTATCATTGGCGCTGCTTGAAATGCGCTATCTTTAGTAAAGATGATCTGTGCCTCAGTATCATTTCTTCTTTCCGTTTTATGGCAGATTGCAAACATTCCTTTTGAGGTTGCATACAACTAGGAGTTGTTCAGAGCACAGGTTTTGGCTTTGGTCTCAATAAAGGCACAATGGTACTAAACCGAACAACATCACTGTGCCTGGCTGCTGTTCACCAAGAAATAGTGCCAGCACAAAACTTTGGGCTGTGCTTCGGCTCAGGCACTATCAATGTCCACAGGAAACTTTGAAGACGTGGAGCATCTGTTTAACTTTTTGCATGAGACTCCAGCGCCCGTACACCCAACGTTCCCAGTTGAATTGCTTTCTTGCATAAGAAGCAGTAGGCTTCTAATACGTCGATTTTGAAATTTTAGACTTTTTTAAGATCACGCGGGAAGGAATTTCATGCATCGGTGATGCGAGCTGCTCTGGCAAAAATAGACCCAGCATGAAAAGATAGCGTAGCAGGGAAAAGAGCTCCAAGTGAGAGGCTCTGGAAATGGACCCCGTGGCTGGACTGACGGACACGTCCATACTTCAACAGATATGAGAGTGGTATCGATCTTTTCATTTCACTGTTAAAAAGAAAGCAAATAAGTGTATTTCTCAAAATGCTAAACTATCCCTTTAAGTGATAACATGGAGCCTAGTCTGGATACATTTCCAGGAAAATTGTTGCAAATGTTCCACCAAAACAAGTTCCTTCGCAAGACTATTTTGCAGAGCCACTGTCCCTTTGTCCGGAGCTTAGCGCCACCCATGGTGAGTGCGATTGGTTTAAGAAATGCAAACAACCCAGAATGTTTTTTTCTCCTATCCTAGAATGTATGTGTGGCGTGGCCAGACCTTACTCCACATCGCAGTGGAGACAGGTCTGGCTATGCGAGACTACATGGCGCCTAATATACAATATCACAATATCACCGCTTTCTAGGGGTCAGGAAATGGGTATCAAGTTAACTGAATATTCTCACAAGTCTAGTCATACAAACATGAACGTGAACAACCAACTGATGATGCTCACCCATAGCCCTGCTCGCCCTCATCAGGACTTCTCCCACTTTCAGGCGGGTTTCCAGGGAGTGCTCCTTGTTGGATGTAGGGAGGGAGGGACCATGTTGAAAGTCTTTTAGGAGCCTTTCCAGAATCCTCTCTGGGTAGGAATCAGCCAATGCAGCCAGACCTAAAGACAGTTCATACTAAGTCCATCTGCTTTCAAGAGTTGCTGACAACCACTTCAGCTAGGCAGATAATATTATGGGTGGGTTAAATCAATGATAACATGACATTTGGCCAAGCTGCATCATTATTTTACCTTGAATGGCTGACAGGTAGATGAATGAGTCTTCATGCTCCAGGTTTTCTAAGAAGAGCTGGAAAAGACACACCATCAGCATGATTAATCACCACATAGACTGGTGTATAGTTATATACAGTCTACTTACTGGGAATATTCTACCATTTATGTGTGAAAAAATATCAAAAATGTCACCAATATGGAATTTGCCAGGCGAACGCAAGAGGATCAATACTGGCACAACACTGAATACATTAAAAACAATACGACCCACTATCAAAGAGAATAATGAAAACATTACCCCCAGGTACTAAAAGGGGCCCTTGAAGATATAGGTTTGATTGGGTAAGGGGAAAACAGGGGACTGGAAAAACAAGGGGTTTCTTAGACAGGCTGGATAGAATGTGCTGGAGTTTCGGGTAAAGCATGGAGGGAGGATAGAACATATGAAAGGTAGCCTGTATAATATTGGAGAACTTAGCCCAACCAGAAGACACAAAAGGGGGAAAATCAATAAAGGGTTTCTTCTGTAACAGTAGGGGGTTGAAGGTTATCTATGGTGCACACGGGCGGGGGGTTGTGATTAGAGAGAATACTAAATTAGTTGTTATCCTTTCTTGCCCATACCACCTTAACAAGTCCCTAGAGCGCACCCCTCTCGCTCCCTCTGGGAAAAAAGGCTCAACCGCTTCATTTATTATACATGTTTGCTCATAATGTCCCAGGAGACACAGATAATACCGCTACCTACACGCTACTGGTGCACACA
>NC_050179.1:42727673-42777673 GCF_008315115.2 Sander lucioperca | reverse complement strand
AAAAAGGGTGGGGGAACTTCAGAGGGTCATGGCAAACAAGAATTATATCAGCCTATATCAGGAGATTTAGTTGGATCCAAGGAACACAAGGATATATGTGTTTTTGAATGTGAGATGTACGGTTTGGGAGTTATAGGGCCAAATGCGTTTTTTTCTGCTATAGCGCCACATAGTGGTGGAAGTGGGTCAATTGTTGCGCCTGAGGTCCCTGCAGGGTTCTGGACCAGTCCTGAAAATGCCCCCCCCACACCATGTATGGTTTAGGCTGTAGCAGGAATTTTATCAACGGAAAAATAAGAATCTCTAGAAAAACAATAGGGTTCCACAGCCCTGCTGTGTGAACCGCAAGCTTCGCTACCGCGGTTCCTACAGCCTCGGGCTTGGACCCCTAATAAAAACTAGGGCTAAATTTCACAGGAAGTACTAAGACGCTTTTTCAAAGCTTTTCTGAAAATTCCCAGAAAACATTCAGTCCTCTAAAGGTAAGACATCTAAAAATAAGACATCATCCAGTGATGTGAGGCCAGTTTATCAGATCATTTCTTAATCTAGGGAATGCTTGTTGGTCCTAAAATAGCAGCCAGCTAGACAGCCAACATCCTCTGTAAAGCTATTAACATCACCCCTACTAGAAATGAAGCAATTAGGCTATTTTTGTGTGGCAGCATGACTCAACGTGGCCTGCTTCCATTACAAACACTCCCACAGGAACATAGACCCATTTGAATTTGAAAAATGCAGTAGACAGAGAGATGCAATCCCAGGAGGATGAACTAATACCTAACAGAAGGTAGGACGTGACACTCAAATTTTCCTCTAAGAGCAGTTTCAACATAAAAGTGCAATATGCCCTGCATCTGTCATTAAATGATGTAACAAAACAACCACAAAACATGAATTTAGGGCACAAAGGCTGTTGCAACCAGGCCAGTTGCCTGCAAGTACTGTACATGGTGCAGTTCTACAAAAACAAGCCAAGTCATCTACAGTATATTGTTGTTAGGTCTTCTTCACCGTTTACTTCCAGTCTTACTTTTTTCTACAGTCAAATATGTGTGACCATAACTAACAAAACTTGTAAACAAGGTTCGCATTGCGTCAAAACTCTGTCAAAATAATGTTGTGATTTTAACCAGACAACTGTAACTAGCTGCGAAAAACAATACAATAATATTTTAGCATTGCTGCTCCTTGCTGGGTGCATATCTCTCCACTCACCTGTGAGGTTTTTCTCAGCAGCACAGTATGCTGCACAGACTCGACCATCACAGCCAACACCTGAAGCAAAGAGAGTCTCTGGCCTTGCCTCGCAGCTGGGCCCAGCAGCTGCTGCTCCACCTCCAGGAGTGTCATGGCTGACACGTCCAACTCCTGTTCATCTTTCTTCTCGTCGTCTGCTGCAGCTGCCCAGCTGGCCAGCTCCTGCAAGAGAAGCAAGTAAATGATGGACTGTCAATTGAGGTTACCTTCTCCTATCATGTGGAAAGAATAAAGCACTGAAACACTGTACAATAAAATACAATTTACACACACACTACAACCTCAAAATTACCACCGAGTTCTACATAAACATCTACGCCACAGTCTTAGCAGAACTAAACACAATGGGGAGTATTTGTTACACTAGACTGAATCACGTTTTACAGGATAATTGCCTGGCATCCGGCGCATGGCTCACCCACACGTCCCTCACCTTCCGCTCTCTGTGTGTTGACGTTCTCAAAATCCCTTCGCTAACTTTAAGCTGGCAAGCTAGGCTACATGCTGAAAATGGCAAGTTCTCAAGAAAATTTGGATCGTGCAACACGGCAGGCCTGCTTGGTTCTTTCGGGGAATGATTGTAAAGATTTACAAAGAATAAGTTTACAGCATTTACTCTCTAACTTGGATGTTTTGGGGCCGATTGGCTGAATTGCTGTGGAAGAAGTACACACGGCGATATACTGCTTTAAGTAAATAACGTTTAACCACCCAGCTACTTTTAAAAGCTCACGTTACTGTATTGTGTGAATAGCTAACTTCATTTTATGTTGTATGTAGAGTCGTCTTTTGCTGGGTGCAAATGTTCTAGCAGAAAAAGTTCCTTCCCGAGACTATTTTGCAGAGCCACCGTCGCTGTGTCCGGAGTATAGCGCTGTCCAAGACGATTGGGATTGGTTTAAAGAAATGCAAACAACCCAGAGTGGTTTTTTTCCCCTCTTATCCTGGAATAAATCTTACCTTACTCCACAGCACTGTGGAGATAGGTCTGGCAATGTGAGACTAGTGTACACCTTACCTGCAGCAGGTCCAGGAAGAAGTCTCCGGGCAGGTCAGAGTCTTTGAGTTCAGCCAGCAGCTGCATCAGACACTCCAGCCTCCACTGCTCTCCTGACAGCTTCTCATACAGAGCATCGTCCTCTTCACTGGGAGACAAAAAGAGAGAAGTGATGGAAGACACTGGAGGAATGTAGAGAGGCAAGTTATACTAACAGTCATCATCGCAGTGGAATGAGATAAAGTGTGTCTCTTTAACTGTTGCCGATTGGCCCAAGACGTGTTAAAAAGGAACTATCCTATTCTGCGTTATGCATCATGTTTTGTCCCGAGTGTCCTTTCTTAACAACACAATATACAGTTAAGACAGTGCTCTTTCACAAAGATCAGAGCATGTCCATTACACATACATAGATTCACAAAAACCACGCGCTTTTCTGAGTGTCAGTTACCTGCAGCTCTCTCTGGAGCTGAGTCTGGCTCCTCCATCACTGCCCGGGGAGAAGTGGAAGTCTGCTGCCACCTCGTTCTCGTCTCCCTGCAGACCTGCAAGCTGCCTCAGTGCTGACAGGGCTGCAAGCGTCTCAGTGTGGCTCAGGTACCACAGCAAAATCTCCTGACAGGGGGCGCTGTTAAGCACATTCATACAGCTCATTTGTTTTCTTACTTTAGAGCAGATTTACTACGATTCATGTATACCTTTACATTTTTGCTGACTATTTTCCAAAGTACACTTCTTTAACTGATTTCCTGCCAGACAGCCTTTTGGCTAGAGGCTTAATATAAGTAATCATTCATGGTGAAAACAGTGTCCGTTTTCGTGCTCATTCATATTGTATACTGTAGTTTTAACCAAATATTACTCAAACAGGAGAAAATAGTGAATTTGTTGGAGACTATTTCCAGCACCTCTCCGGGAACCATCACCTTATCGTGGTGGAGAGGTTTGTGTGTCCCTATGAACCTGAGGGCTGTGTTGTCTGGAGCTTGGTGCTCCTGGTAGGGTCTCCCATGGCAAAGTGGTCTCAGGTGAGGGGCCGGACAAAGAATGGTTAAAAAACCCTATGAGTAAACGAGGAAGAGGTAGAGTTACCCTGCCCGGAGGAAGCCCGGGGCCCCCGTCTGGAGCCAGGCCCAGATGGAGGGCTCGTCAGCAAGCGTCTGGTGGCCGGGTTTGCCATGGAGCCCCCGGCTGAGCGCCGCTACGTTGGAGTTTACCCCGGTGAACGAGAGGGTCGCCTCCCTACGCCAGCAAAAAAAGTTTGGAGTATTCGGCCTTCTTGGAGACCTTGAATGGAGTCCTGCATGGGGCTCCAGTGGGGGACTCCATAGTTCTGGTGGGGGACTTCAAGGCGCACGTGGGCGATGATGGAGACACATGGAGAAGCGTAATTGGGAGGAACGGCTTCCCTGATCTAAACCAGAGTGGTTGTTCGTTGTTGGACTGTGCTAGTCATGGATTGTCTATAACAAACACCATGTTCGAACATAGGGATGCTAATAAGTGTACTTGGTACCAGAGCACCCTAGGTCAATGATCGATTTTATAATCGTTTCATCTGATCTGAGGCCGTATGTTTTGGACAATCGGGTGAAGAGAGGGGCGGAGCTGTCAACCGATCACCATCTGGTGGGGATTGGGTCAGGGGGTGGGGGAAGACTCTGGACAGACCTGGTAAGCCCAAACGAGTAGTGCGGGTAAATTGGGAACGTCTGGAGGAGGCCCCTGTCCGACAGACTTTCAACTCACACCTCCAGTGGAGCTTTTCATGCATCCCCGAGTGGACAATGTTCAAAGTCTCCATTGCTGAAGCTGCGGTGGAGAGCTGTGTCTTAGGGTCTAAGGTGCCTCAAGGGGCGGTAACCCATGAACACCGTGGTGGACACCGGTGGTCAGGGAAGCTGCCCGACTGAAGAAAGAGTCTTTCCCGGATATGTTATCCCAGAGGACTCCAGAGGCAGTTGCAGGGTACCGAAGGGCCCGAAGAGCTACAGCCTCTGCCGTGAAAGAGGCAAAGCAGCGGGTGTGGGAGAAGTTTCGAGAAGACATGGAGATAGACTTTCGGTTGGCACCACGATGCTTCTGGAAGCATCCAAGCTGTGTACAGTAAGGATGAGATGCTGTTGACCTCAACTGAGGAAGTAATAGGGCGGTGGAAGGAGCACTTTGAGGAACTCCTAAATCCAACTAATAATAGGCCCTCTATGGTAGAGGCAGAGCTGGAGGATGATGGGGGATTGTCGTCAATTTCCCTGGTGGAAGTCACTGAGGTAGTCAAACAATTCCACAGTGGCAAGGCCCCGGGATTGATGAGATCTGTCCAGAAATGCTGAAAGCTCTGGTTGTGGAGGGGCTGTCTTGTTTGACATGCCTCTTCAACATTGCGTGGAGGTCTGGGACAGTGCCAAAGGAGTGGCAGACCGGGGTGGCGGTTCCCCTGTTCAAAAAGGGGGACCAGAGGGCGTGTGCTAATTACAGGGGTATCACACTTCCCTCGTAAAGTCTACTCCAAGGTGCTGGAAAGGAGGGTTGAAGAGGAACAATGTGGATTCCATCCTGGTCGTGGAACAACGGACCAGCTCTTTACTCTCGCAAGGATCCTGGAGGGAGCCTGGGAGTATGCCCATCCGGTCTACATGTGTTTTGTGGATCTGGAGAAGGCGTATGACCGGGTCCCCCGGGAGATACTGCGGGAGGATGGGGTGAGGAGGTCCCTTCTCAGGGCCATCCAAGCTCTGTATAACCAAAAGCGAGAGCTGCGTCCGGGTTCTCAGCAGTAAGTCGGACTTGTTTCAGGTGAGGATTGGCCTCCAACAGGGCTGCGCTTTGTCACCAATCCAGTTTGTAATATTTATGTACAGGATATTGAGACGTAGGGTGGGGAGGAGTTAGGGGTGCAAGATATATCGACTAAATATCGTTATCGCGATATCACGTTGTGCGATATTATACTAAAAGTCTCGCGATAATTATGCGATATTTTGTTTTATTTGTGAAGCGTTGCATCCCGCCCGACACCCAAAGAGTATAGAAGTAACAAGAGGCGAATCTCGAACTTTGTGTTGCATTCAGTCCAAGATGGCGGAGCTGCACTCAATAGAATGTTCCATTGTAAGCTGCAGCACAACTTTCTATTGAGTTTCGCCTCTTGTTACGTCTATACTCTTTGATGCACCTCTCGAAAAATACACATCACTTGGTAGCATTGCATTTCCCCCAACTCATTTCCTGGTTCTCCTTCTCCATAAACAACCTGAAATCAAGGAGAGGGTTGACTTTTCCTGCTCCAGATTTCCCACCGTGGTCAGAAAGAACAGGGAAGACACTTTGTTTCTCTCACTATAACTCAAGAGCCGCTACTCACTCTGAAGATAATCGCCGTCACTCTCTCACTTCTCCCTCGCTCTACCACACACCAATACCCACACCCACACCCATACACATACACACACACACACACACACACACACAAGCTGCGTGGAGCCTCCGCAGAACCATAAATCAGTGAAGAAATAGATACAGACAACAAAACAAAGCGAAAGAAAAGAAAGGACCTAAATAGAGAGCGAAGGGAGCCAGTGGAGCAAAAAAAAGAACACAAAAGTAAGAAAATGAGTGTTGCTCAGGGAGATGACAAAATAACAGAGATTGAAGAGGAAACTTTAGTGGCCAAAAGTAATGCCTCCTCGGTAGCTTGGAAATACTTTAAGCCAACAGATGTTGCATTGCATTGTTTTTTATACTGAAGTGTACATACAACCAGTACATGTCCAGGGGCCTGTTTCACAAAAGCAGAATATATAAATCCAGGATAACTGATAAAGCGAGGCTTGACCTAATCTAATCTGTGCATCCTGGCTTGGTGCGTTTCACGAAGGCCAAGCCAGGCTGAGGAGGAGCGACTAGGTTGAGCCAGGCTGAAGTAATTCAGGTAGATGCGCGTCCATGGCTCTCCTCAAAAGACCGTGAGGTCGATCACAGATTTACTGATGCCAAAATGGAGAATATGCATTGTACATACTTTATACAGAGTGAGCAGCAGCTTCTTGTGGAAGTATGATCACGTGAAACACATTATTTGTATAAAAAGAAAAGAAATGCGGCCGCTGTAATAAAACAGCGAGAGAAAGCGTAGCAGACGATATCAGACTGACTGAATGCGTAAGTAGCCTAAATATATACATTAACTGACCACTGCTCTGAATTTAAGCCGTCATAATCATTCCATTCAAGGATTAGGCTACTAATCATTTGCACAAATTAACAGTTGTACTCTTTGCCTTAAAAGTAAGCAGAAGATAATGTTACTCAGGAAATTTACCATGAACATCAATTTTCTACAATGCTAGAATATGATGCGTAAATATCTTTCACTCTGTTCCTCCCTCTTTCTCATGGGCTAAAATATAAATGTCCTAAGTCATATTAACTTCCACTGCTCGCTTTTAATGCAAAGTGTACAACTGTTCGTTTTTGCAAATGACAGTGGCTCACTGAATGGTTTCAGTTAAGAGCAGTAGTTCATTTTTTTTATTTTCTTTAAATTGTACAATCCTCCCAAATTATAGTCCCAGTTTACTGGACAGCACAAATTGTGTGCTAAGAATGCCAAATACAATGCACATGGAAGCGGAACAAACATGATCCCTATTGTTAAAGAATTTAAAAAAAAAATGTATCAACTAAAATAATTCAAGGTGCATTGGTCAACTATAGAAATGTACAGCATTGTATGTATTGCCCTTAGTAACAGACTTCATTTAAAACATTTGAAATTTTATCAGCCTTTTCTAATTATCTCAACAACTGCCATAATATATTCATCAAACAACAATATGAACATAAGCAGTCTTCATACAGCAATATAACAGTAACAATGACTGTCACATGAATAATTATTTAAAAAAATAATGGTCACAACTTTAAATAATAACAGTACTTAAATGAACAGCAATATGCACCGGTTGTATTTTAATCCAGGCTGATAACAATAGGGTAAAACTACTGCTGGGTGATCAGAAAAGGCTCCAGGATTAAATAAATCCTGGCTGTTAGCCTGGTCGGGAGCAGACTTAATCCCTTATCTTGGTTTTGTGAAACAGGCCCCTGTTCTACAGACATGCTCTTTATTCATTTATTTTATACTGCACAACCAGTAAAACATGTCCTGTTCTGTAGACACATGTTGTACCAGTCCAATATGACTGTCAGTTGAAATAAACCTTGTGTTGTAAGAAAACGTGTTTTATTTGTTATGAATCTATTTTGATGCATTTTCCCATAACTTTGGTAAATTTACATATGTTTAAAAATTAAATAAAATTAATATCGATATCGCAGTATTCATTATCGATATCGCAATATCACATCTTTTCTAAATCGTGCACCCCTAGGAGGGGTTGCAGTTCGGTGGGCTGGGGATCTCATCGCTGCTTTTTGCAGATGATGTGGTCCTGATGGCATCATCGGCCTGTGACCTTCAGCACTCACTGGATCGGTTCGCAGCCGAGTGTGAAGCGGCTGGGATGTGGATCAGCACCTCTAAATCTGAGGCCATGGTTCTCAGCTGGAAACCGATGGAGTGCCTACTCCAGGTAGGGAATGAGTCCTCGGAGTAGAGCCGCTGCTCCTTTGCGTCGAAAGGAGCCAGTTGAGGTGGTTCGGGCATCTGGTAAGGATGCCCCCTAGGCGCCTCCCTAGGGAGGTGTTCCAGGCATGTCCAGCTGGGAGGAGGCCTCGGGGAAGACCCAGGACTAGGTGGAGGGATTATATCTCCAACCTGGCCTGGGAACGCCTCGGGATCCCCCAGTCGGAGCTGGATATTGTGGCTCGGGAAAGGAAAGTTTGGGGTACCCTGCTGGAGCTGCTGCCCCCGCAACCCGACCCCGGATAAGAGGACGAAGATGGATGGATGGATGGATGGATGTTTCCAGCACCAGATTAATCCACATCGATGCTTTAGTGAGTATTTGGGGCAGTGTGTGGGATTGAGTCTGAATTAGTCTTGCATTACCAGACCTATCTCCACAGCGCTGCAGTAAGGTCATACTGTATTGAAATAAATTAACACTATTGACTGTCTAACTAAAGTGTATGTGTATATGTGTTTATATGTATAAATACATATTTTTCTGTAATACTTCTTCTGTAACATGTTTATACTATTTATCTGTTTATTTTCACTGAACTAAAAAGATGAAGTCTACTTCCATGACATTTGTGTATGTAAAATGCCTTTGAAAAATTCAATAAAAAAACTTGAATTCCAAAAAAAACACTAATGAGTGTCTGAAAGTTGGAAAACCAATCTAGAAAGTGCCGAAAACAGTCAAAATATACATAGTATTATAGTATATTTATATATAGTATCGTATATTTGTAGTTAATGGGCTAAAACATGGTACAGTCCTTCTTGGATGGCTCCAACACTTAGTTTGTAAAGTTAAGGATGTTTTAGTTATTTTTGAGATACTTGTACATGAAAATTTCAGCTAATAACACAGAAAACCTTACCGTAGATGGGACACATTCTGCTTGGTGAAACAGAAGAGTGTGAAGATAACAGGAAGAACTTGTTCTAGGGCTTTGAGAAGAGAAGCTGACGGACTGTTTCCAACCACCCAGATCTGACAGCAACAAGAGACACAAGAGCAAAGAACCAACCAACACTGTGAGAGGCATAAAGCATTAATTACAACAAAAAAAAATACAGTGTTAGCAGGGAACATCAGTGAGTATGTTTACATGCACACCAATATTCCACTATTATTCAGAATATGACAGTATTCCGAATTCGATACAGGTCATGTAAACAGCATATTCCAGTGGGATATTCCGAATAAGGTCTTTTTCCGAATATAGCATTTCCCGATTAAGACATGTGGGATATTCCAGTATTATTCAGGTTTTAGAGGCATTCTTTGGACATGTATGCAGCGCATTCGGAATATGCGTCTCAATCTGGGTTTTTACTGCCAGTTTACGGCCTCTTGCCCGTTTACGGCTTATGGTCAGCTCTGTGCGTTGCTATGGTTGCTGTACACAAACCAACCAGCCAACAGTTTGCAGGGCTGCAGACCCGATAAGAAGGAGAAACACAGCTACTTTTAAACATTATCAAAGACTTGGATATCAACAGGTTTTTGGATATGGGCACAAATCACAAAATGTAAACGTAGTCAGTGTTACTACGTACGTATACTACGCCAAAACCTAATAAACACTAACATCTGCATCAACATAACCATTATTATTCAGACAAGTTCATTTAGTTTGTTAATGCAAACACCGGTCTTGTTTACAAAAAGTCCTCAAGGCCGTACAACAATTAAATACTATGAATTGTTAAATACTATAAACGCAGTCCATTTACATTCAATCGCTTGTAACAGACTCATGTCATCAGGGAATTATGATCAACTTACTGTATTTTTAAAGAATTCAATGAATATCATTCAGCTACAGTTTTATTATTTAAAAATGACACCATGCAGAGCAGTGAGCATGGATCGGATTCTTTCATATTTTAGGAAATATCACTAAATGTCACTATACAAAAATGTCATTAGATACTCATGAACATTTTCCTCCAGTATACATAAGGTACTGTCAAGGAAACTGAGACATCGTGGGTACATTCTCTTGGTATATGGTCTCTTCGACTACACAAAGTCCATAACACCTTAATTAAGATTACTGTATGACCTATGGTCATTACAATGAATTTGATCTGCATCATTAACTATGTTTACATGCACATATTACTCCTTTTTATGCCCTTATTCCAATAAGACAATATTCCAACTAAGCTGTGTACATGGCTAATGAAAATGAATATTCCACTAATATTCCCGTTTACATGCAAACTAGAGTTGAGTATTGTTTGGGTATTTTCCGATACTATTAAAACGGTACCGGTGCCTAAACCGTGCCTGAACCGATACTTTAAAAAACAAAAGAGCACAAAACGAAAAAGCTTGTTTATTGCTAAGGCCATATTGTCAAATTTAAATTATTTATTTCAAATGTAATAACAATAACTTATTTCACTAGTCAATTGCTGTTAAACGACAAAAAGAAGAACCACTAGAGTTCAATTGAAAGCACCATTAAGTCCCGTCTGTGTCGTTTCTCCGACAATTCCGACAGTGGAAGCCAAAAGAATGCTTCCAAAAACCTGCTTCAAAACCCAAATAATACCAGCATATTGCACGTCTTAATCGGAAAATGCTATATTCGGAAAAAGGCCTTATTGGGAATATCCAAACGGAAAATGCGGTTTACATGACCCGTATCAAATTCGGAATATTGTCATATTCGGATATGAGGGTGCATGTAAACATACTCCATGTAGT
Source organism: Sander lucioperca (assembly GCF_008315115.2). NCBI lineage: Eukaryota > Metazoa > Chordata > Actinopteri > Perciformes > Percidae > Sander > Sander lucioperca. The sequence continues at coordinate 42,767,062 of NC_050179.1, read as the reverse complement.
GATTAGTGGATGCCTTTGGGTGTCCTCACCTTGTATACATCATTCACACAACGTGTCAGCTCCCACTCCTCCACAGCAGCTTGGAAAAGCCCCTCATCTGGAAAACACACATATGAACCACAGCGTTCAGCCCTGTTGGTATCTGACGGATCATCCGTCTGCTGTTATGGACCTTTTTCACAGCAGACATTTTGACTTGTCATAGTAAGAAAAGCACAGCTGAAATTGATAACCTTAACGATGGCTCAATTCCATCAAGTGTCCCAGTAAGCTGTTTCAGTGAGTCAGCATGCACAACACCAGGGCCTCTCCTAAGTAGAAAGCAGCCAGCATTAATGGTTTTGAATACACCTGTGCTTTTCCTACTATGACATGTCAACATGTCTGCCGTGAAAAATGTCTATTGAGACAAGATGATGATAGCTAGCAGGACAACAACTACTGTCTGTTCTCCTGGTAGAAAATTCATATAAACACAACCTGCACATCTTGTGTCTTGAGCATACATGACCTATATAGTAGGGCTGAACGATGAATCGTTTTCAAATCGAAATCGCGATTTGAAAGAATGTACCTTTTGAAAGGTGAAACATTTTTTTATTCCTCTTTTTATTATTATATTTAATGTTTTTCTTACAAGATAAATGCTGGAATAAAACTGAGGCATATCAGACATGTCAGTTTACAGGAAAGTACTGATATTTTTTATTGGAAGTGGGGTTTTTTAAAAGTTTTTTTTTTTATTATAACTTTAGCTTTAGTGATAAATGTTCTGTTTGACTGTTCAATGGTCCATGCTTATTAAAAGAAAAACACACTTGTTGCTGGCAACTCATATCTTTGTTCTCATCACTGCATAAGAATATAGAGCAGTGTTTCATGTTATAATGCTCCATGACATGTTTTATCTGTTACACAGCGAATATTAAACATAAGATATACTTCTTTTTTTTTTTTTTTTTTTTTTCGCAAATGGAATCACTATCGCAATATCTGGCAGAAAAATCGCAATTTGATTTTTACCCCCCCAAATCGTTCAGCCCTACTGTATAGCATGTAAAAATATGTAATATCTTTTTTGTAGACAGACTCCATTTCTCTTGAAAATGTATTGCATGTAATAACTAAATAATTGCCTATAAACCATGTTTCTGTAAAGCAATTCTGTAAAGGAAAAAAGGAAAATGTCCACAGGACGACTGCAAAGAAGGAGCTTTTCCCAATGTATATTAAAAGAAATTAAAGATCTAACTAAAACAGTAGTTTCCAAAGCTGGAAGATGTTGTGCAACTTTAGTCTCTGGAACTAAAGACCTCAAAACTCCTCTTTGATTTGTACTACAACTAACTGAACATTTTAAAGGGGTGATAGAATGCAAAACCGATTTTACCTTGTCATAGTTGAATAACGACGGTGGGTAAATAAGACATACATAGAAGCTCAAAATCCCATTGATACCCCTATCCTTAGCAAATCTCACATTTTGAAACTGCCGCTGAAAACGGGCGAATCTCAACAAAGCTGGATGCTGACGTCAGGATCTCAACTCCTAGTCTTTGTCACGCCCCAACATTTGCATAGGATACACCACTGACCTGAGGTCAGCTTAGTCTTCTGAATCTAGCTACGTCATGCAGATCTCCAGAGGTCCGCTATTTAATTACTAAATTCACTTCTGAGACTTTTTTTATGCGAGAAATCAACTATGTAGAGGTCAAATATGGGCCGTTTTACGAAAATTGATGGCTAATTGCAAATTTTGTCCGACTGTTTGTCGCAGTTCAGCAGGAGCTCAGCAGGCTATGTGACAGTGGCCGGTGCTGCCTCGCCGCTCGGCGTGTCCTACTTCATAGACTCGCTGTGATCTAGCTGGATCTCTGTCACGAAGGGAAGCCCACGGTGCTCCATACCCGCGCAAAGTCACCGGTTCTGGGTTACTGGACTACAAAATGCCGAGGCCCTGATGGAGCTCCAGGGCCTGCAGCTAGCCTCGATCTTTAGCTACCCATAGGATGAGGGGACAGTAGCAGAGAAGTAGCAGCTAACGAAATCCCTAATGTTCACAAAAATGCATTAAATTGAAATCGGACACCATAGTTAGCTTTATAAGACCTTGGGTCAGATGTTATATAAGTGGCGTGACGAAATGCAAACTAAATATACTCTAGTTATGCCGACAGCTGGCAGACAGCCAGCTCCGCGGAGCTCCACGGAGCTCCAGTTGTCCAGTAGCCGAGAAACGGTGACTTTCACTGGGTGAGGTTGCCGTTTTCTCGTCAGACTGTGTGGAGCTCCTAAAGTCCGACACGTCTTACCAAATTTGCAATTAGCCATCAATTTTCATAAAACGGCCCATATTTGAGCTTTATATAGTTGATTTCTCGCATAAAAACGTATCAGAAGTGAATTTAATAACGAAATAGCCCGACAAACAACGTATAACTTTGCAGTGTCTGAAATATGAGACCTGCTGTCTCGTCTCCAGTGTGTTTCTATGGGGTTCGCTCAAACCAATCAGCGCGCAGCTCATCTAAATATTCATGAGCATACCGTATTTGGAAGAAAAGCTCTTGTTCCAAATAGAGCCATATTCACAGGGTAGTTAAGGGCCTAATAAAACAGCATTCGGGCAATTTTCAGCCCAACCAATGTTACATACCCTATTAGGAGACCTTAAGGAACAATGTGAAATACCCTATATAATCATTCTATCACCACTTTAAACGTATGGATATGATGGCTATGTGACTGACTGGAAGCAGTGGTGCAGCGGTGGAGAGGTGTGAGCAGAGGAGTGAGCAAATACTGCTGGGCAAAGCTGGGCTTCTCCTGCACCGTGAAGAGCACCGCCCTGGTGGCCACACGCTGAAACTGCTGGGCCGTCAGCTTGTCCCTGAAGTGCAGGAGGTCAAGGATCTAGACAACAACAACAAATACACTTCAAATGAACAAATTCTTATGCAAACTCGCATGGAAATTGAGCATGGGCTCTGTTAAAGCTTTTGTGTGTAACTTTTTGATATTAATTAACGTTCATACCATTCAAGCCATTGCCAAATGAGTTGCTACAAAGCTAATTAAGCCTATCGCGGTGCACGGTCACAGAAGGCTTGCATCATGTGGACGCGCCAGCAGTTTTGTTGCCATTACTTTGAATTCCTCATGGGGGCGGCGGAAACTACGCACTATAGCTTTAATGTGAAGGTAGCTTTATTTAAAGCATACTGTACACCGCTATAATACTGCCCACTTGTGGCGTTCTTACAGAAAAAGGAACATGTAGAGACTGAACGTGGCGTATAATGATGGCATGAGACTGCTTCTTAAACAACCAAGGTGGTGTAGTGCTATCCAAATGTTTGTTCGTGTCGGTGTGCCTAGCTGTTCCGCCATTATAAGAAACCTTATTTATATATTTATTATTATTGACCTATGTGTAGGATGTCAGTCTCAGAAAACAGAATCTACAAGCTTTAGCCCACACACTGATACTAGCTCGGTCAGGTTTACATCTAGACTGTGGAGACCTTGGCACTCCTGTTTGTAGATCACAGGTGAAGGTTGCTGACCTTTTAGTAATTGAGATGAATTGTACTATATATGTATTGCTATATTTTTGTAAATATTGTCTATTTTTTACTGTACTATGGACCTTCCATTGTGTCCTGAATAAAGTCATTATTATTATTATTATTGTGATAGATGTCTACAATGGTAAGTTTAGGTGACAAATGTACTGCTTAACTTTGTTTACACTGTCAAATGGGTTTAGCTGACCAATCTGATCGCCTGACTGCTCGTGTTTTTTCTTTATGGACTTCCACCATGTTTAAATGTCACAACGCTATGACTTGGGTAATTCACCTCAGGCAAAGTCTGCAGAAATGCGGACTTACGGAAAGTGTTCAGAGAGGGCTCAAATGCACTTGATAAGTTGACAGTGGGACAGTCCTAAGCCCTCACAGACTTAGCGGGAACGCCCCTCTAAGTCTGTGAGTGTGGAGATTGGGCCTCAGAGTTTTCCATCTCAGGGTTCATCAACACAGAGTTCAGGGTTAGGCTCAATGTTTGTTGAATCTGCTTTCTGAAACAGGGCCCAGGTTAGGTCTGTAGCATAAGTTGCAATGGCGACCTAGCCAGTTTAAAAGAAAACCACCTTCATGGCTTTAGGCTCATTATACCTCACACACATTTGTGTGTGTGTGTGTGTGTGTGTGTGTGTGTGTTGAGCTGACCTGATGACAGACTAGTCTGTAGTAGGTGTCTGCTGAGGCAGACTGTTGCGGGCAGGTCACCAGGATCCTGGCCACACCATCACATTTCCTCCAGTCTGACTCGCCCCCTAGTGGACAGAACCAGCGTTTCAGTTAGGTTTTGGATACTGTACATTCAATGTACACTCTATGAAAACATGAAAAAAAACGTACATACAAAATATTACGCAAAATTATATAATTGAGGCAAGCGCTGAGTACGATTAAATGCACACTAATATTCAGAATATGACAATTTTCCAAATTTGATACGGGTCATGTAAACAGCATATTCATAGTCAGTAGTTGTCCTGTTTGTCCTAGCTAGTTGTCATCACCTTGTCTCAAAAACAGCAGATGGATGATCAGTCAGATACCAACAGGGCTGAACACTATGGTGTACGTTGTGTCAGTGATGTATACAAGGTGAGGACAACCAAAGGAGTATGCATGTAAACAAGTATGTTTACATGCACACTAATAGTCCACTATCATTCCGAATTTGACAATATTCCGAATTTGATATGGGTCATGTAAAACGCATATTCCGTTTGGATATTCCGAATAAGGCCTTTTTCCAAATATAGCATTTTCCGATTAAGATGCTATGTCGATCTGCCGATATTTTTTGGGTTTTAGAAGCGGGTTGTTGGAAGCATTCTTTTGGCTTTCGCTGTCGGAGAAACAACACAGACAGGACCTAATGGTGCTTTCAATTAAACTCTCTACTGGTTGTTGTTTTAGTCGTTTAACAGCAATTGACTGGTGAAATAAGTTATTGTTTACAGCTTACGGTCAGCTCTATGCGTTTTTATGGTTGTTGTACACTAACCAACTAGCCAACGACGCAAGGCTGCGGTAGAAATGCATGCCCATAAGAAGAGACCACATTTCAGGTCACACATTACGACAGACTTGGACATCAACAGGTTTTTGGATATGCGCAAGCATTGCAACCTCGACCTTTTCAAGAAGGTGTTTGATGGAATGAAAAGCTGTGTTCGCACGGTCCAACAGGTCCACCACCGCTGGAAAACCTTTGAAAAAGTCCTGTTTTTCATGGCTGCATGTAAACGGGAATATCAGGGCACTCACACTTGGTTCAGTTAAAATGGTAAAATGCGCTTCGTTTGACTGGTATGATCGCTTCGCGCCGTGCCCGGAACGCTAAACCGTGCCCTGGCCCGCTTAAAACGTAATACATCTCGTATGTGTTAATATGTAATATGTATATAACATACAGAAATTAATAACAATACATTTAATAAGATTGATTGTTTAGTGATTAGTGATAGTTGTTTAGCGATTGAAATAAACTAACTAAAGAGTTTGGCCAAGGGACGGTTCGGTTGGACTCGGGCACTGTACACATCAGTGTGATCACTAAATATGCCCTGGGTCTGGTTCTTACGTTTAAGATGAACAGGAATTGTAGTCGGCGAGTCCTGCAATGTAATGACGTAAGCGTGCTCTGGCCCTGAATGTTTTATTGCAGTGTGAGTGCAGGCCAGCTGGGAAGAGGGGACAATCATGCTCTGGCACGGTTCAAGGCAACTGGGCCAAGTGGTGAGTACACCCTTAGTGGAATATTCATTTTTATTAGCCGTGTAAACAGCTTAGTAGGAATATTGTCCGTTTTGGCGTGAGGGCAAAAAACTGAATAATATGTGGATGTAAACACAGTCATAGTGTGATGGAGACAGATTAATCAGTGAAACTAATTAAGCACTGATGTTTTGCTTTAGTGTTGTTACTGTTCAGGTTTAATGGTTGACATGCATTACAATTGAGTAGATATTAATATCTCTACTAGTTTCAGTCAAACTGTGCTCCTGACTACTTTTTCCGTCTTCCCTCATTACCTGGCTCCCCTCCTTCTCACCTGTTCCTCCCTCCAAGATGGCTCTGACTACAGCCTGGACACCGTTAGGCTGCATCAGGCGCTCAGACAGCAGCTGACCGCACAGACGCCTCAGCCAGGTGGGAGCTGATCCCAGAGCTGCCCTGCTGCTGGAACCGCTGGAGCTTCCCACTGCACCAGACTGGAAGGAGGGACAGCACATATAAAACGAGGCCTCACAGACCTGCAAGCCTTACAAACGCCTAAATTGGGAAATCTAAAAAAAATATTGACACGATTTTCTTTATTATTTTGGTTCACGTAAAGTGGGGAACTCTTTAGTGTTATGTGATAATCAAACACGTAGGCTTACCAAGATCAAACTAGAAAAAACGCCAGTCACACAACATCTAAAACTGGCCTTGGATCAAATATTGCTGCTCACTCACTTCCCAGTAAAGTTACAATTGTTGTCACTTCCACTTATAATAATAAGGTGCACTTAGTGGGAACTGAATGTGAGCAACTGGTTATGGGTAATGTGGGCATGCCAGCTGAATAATAAAAGGTGCCCTGAGTCTTTGAAGACCAGTAGTACTATGGAGCAAAAATCTATATGGAAACTGTTGCACCTTTTTTAAATGTCTTTGCTGACCATTCTTTTAAAGGGTAACTACCGTTTTTTTCAACCTGGACCCTATTTTCCTATGTTTTTGTGTCTAAGTGACAGATGGGAACAACAATCTTTGGCACTGGTCCAGTATTATTATTATTATTTTTATTATTCCAGCCATCCCCGCCATAATCCTACACCAAACATAGACATGCACACCTGTTTGGGGCCACCTTGGAGGATCAGCAGCTCCTTGATAACGATTGGCTGGTAGACTTTTCTTAAAAGGCCTCCGAGGGCCTCCTTGCAAGTTTGACGTTCCTCAGCACTGAGCTCCTGTATCTAAAAGGTTTGGAAAAAGATGAAAAAATAGATGACATGCATCAAAAGCATTTTCATCAAAATCATTTCCAGAATGCGTTACCTTCTCCTCTTCTGTGCCGCTTCTCCCTGCCCGGTTTGGCTGGTAGCCAAGCTGGCACAGTGCTGCCATCACATCCCCCAGATGCCGTGTGTAAACCAATGTGGCGAGGGATGACAGCTCCGCCAACTGCAATAGGACATTCGTGGTGGTAAGAAGGCGGCATCCTACTGCTGGCACTGGCACACTGCGGACAAGTTTTTCCACCATGGATCCAAATGCTGACCTGCGACCCAGCGACACTCCCACTCCAGGGGCCAAGTATGGGCAGAGTCCCAGAGAAACCACAAACTGAAGAGCTGCTACCAGCGTCTTCTGCTGGGTGACACTGAGGACATCAGGAGGTAAAGGTGGAGCCATCTCAGGGGTGCGTTGTTTAGCTGCAGATGGAACGGGGGTCTGCTTGAAACGTTCGAGTTCAACGGACAGGTGTCGTGCCAAGGTGAGGAGCAGTAGGAGACACTCCTGGACAAAGCGCCATGTGGCGTCTTCTGTATCGCTGGAGAACCAGTCTGCCGCCGCCATCTCCTCCTCCCTCAGCCTCCTCACCTCCTCGAAGCTGCTCTCACTCTGAAGCTGCTCCCGGAGGAGGGCTGTGTTGGCCCGAAGCACTGCCAGGAGAGCCTCTTGGGGTGAGGACTGAGCATCTTGCACAGACGCCTCTACAGACAATAACACACAGAACATCGCATTGTGGGTTTTGTATGACTAATTCTGTACAGGATTATGCGGCGTTTTCCCTCGGTTTGTGGAAGACTAAGGCGCGTGGATTTGGCGGGGGGTTTAGGCATCCTTCCTCAAGAAAATGTTACATTTTTCAATAACAAAAAAAACAAATGCAATTCCCCATATATTTTGTGCATCTTTGTGGGATTTTGTCTCTTTGTGGGTTTTTGTGTCTCTTTGTAGTCGTGTTTTGTTTTTGTCATTTTTGTTTTCTTTTGGGTTGTTTTTGGTCTCTGTGGTCATTTGGCATCTCTTGGAAGTCAGTTTGTGTCCCTTTGTGGTAGTTTTGCGTCTCTTTTTCACATAATTTTGGACCGTTATTATTTCCATATCTGTGTCTACAACGTTGGAAAAGCAAGCAAAAAAACAAGGAAATAAAGTCTCAAGACAAAACTTAAAACTAAAGAAGTCCAACAACAATCACTGGATCTGAGAAAAGTATTTTAGTTAAATTCGGTTTAGGTGGTTCCCAAAACGGATCGGGTGCTGCACCTAAACCTTATAATGGCAGGGAAAACCCTGGGATTGTTGATTGTATGTAGCCTGATTTCCAGTGTTACTGACAAGTTGTATCACACTGTTTGTACAGTAAAACTATCCACCAGCAACACGCACCATCGGGGATAGACAAATGGTAGTTGACAATGCTGAAATTCCATAACTTGGGGACTTGGCACCGCTGTCTGAACACAGTGACCGATAAAACTACGTTAACTTATACTAAATACATGTATGCTCCTGACATTACAACCTAAAACGGGCAAAGTTACTACGAAGCACTTACGTTATTTGAAATAACGTTAAACTGCTCACGCTCCTTGTCATTTTTTAAATTACCGTCCATATAGAACCGAAAATGCTATCCATACGAAATCATGCTAACTTATGTCAGTAACGTTAAATGTATACCGTTATCACCAGTTAAATTACCTTCGATATCCTCGGGCTGTCAAACTAAGTTATCTACTTACCACCAAGAGGTTTTGTAAGGATATTTATCGCTGAGATTATAGCTAGAGTCATCTCGCCATCACACAGACAACTAACTTTACAGTCATGTAGAAATCTGGATACGTTTTCAGCACTTGTTTCTGTTTATGCTAGTCACGCTGTGGCTGTGCTAACGCTAGCTACATGCTAAAAACATCTCAAAATGGCGCTGAAATTGTACGTCAACACGTCTCGTCACGTAAAAACCGCATTGGCTGCTGACGTTGAAGTAGGCTTGTTCGAGATGAGCCAGGTCCTGCGCCATAGACAGTAAAGGAAATGGACACAGCGACGCCATAGTATTCGACGGAGACCAGTGAAGTCAATTATAAGCGTAACTGTCAAGGAATATGCTATTGTTTTTGGTGCAATGCCCACTTGGATTATAATGTTGTTAAAGGGTAATACTCCCCCCACAACCACTTACTCATCTTCTAATTAAATTAACTGATAGTACTGTAGGTGGTTTGTGCTTCTCAGTAGAAAAATCACAGTATTAATAGAAAAATGAGCTTTATTCCAGACTGACATTACTATTCCCTATGTTATTCCATACTGGAATGGTATAGTAGAGAATATTCCTTGGAAGAAAATGTGGTCCGTACCTTTCAAATACCTTGTTACTAATAAAGTGATAAATAAAGTGCACTGATGAAAACGTGTCACATCTTTTTTGGAGTTGTCCCAGTAAAATTCTGGTCAGAGTTCCTAAAATACATTCACACAGTATTAATCCCAGATTTTTCATTTTGCTTTATGGATGTTTTCTTTGGTATGTTTGACTTTGAAGCTGACTATGAAGGTAAACACTTCATTATAAATCTTTGATTTCTATATCAGAAATCAGAATCAGAAAGGGATTTTATTGCCAAGTACGTTGCACATACGAGGAATTTGTCATGGTGTTGTTGGAGCATGTCACACATACAAATATAAGAAGGATAAAAAGATAAACAATATAAGTATAAACATATACACACAGTACGTATTAATAACGATAAAATAAATTTAAATAAATAGTAAAATAAGTAAGTAATAAGTAGTAAAATGGACACTACAGCAGAGTAGGTACAGTGGCATGAGGAGCCAGAGGTGGGGTGTGGAGAGAGTCAGGGTGGATTCCGGGCCTTGTTTAGAAGGCTAGTGGTGGAGGGGAAAAAACTGTTTGTGTCGTGAGGTTTTGGTCCTGATGGACCTCAGCCTCCTGCCAGAGGGGAGTGGCTCAAAGAGCTTGTGTCCGGGGTGGGAGGGGTCAGCCACAATCTTTCCAGCACGCTTCAGAGTCCTGGTGGCGTATAGGTCCTGGAGCGGCGGCAGATTGCAGCCAATCACCTTCTCAGCTGACCGAATGACACGCTGCAGCCTGCCTTTGTCCTTGGCAGTGGCAGCAGCGTACCAGATGGTGATGGAGGATGTGAGGATGGACTCAATGATGGCTGTGTAGAAGTGCACCATCATTGTCTTTGGCAGGTTGAATTTCTTCAGCTGCCGCAGGAAGTACATCCTCTGTTGTGCTTTCTTGACGAGGGAGCTGATGTTCAGCTCCCACTTGAGGTCCTGGGAGATGGTAGTTCCCAGGAAGCGGAAAGACTCCACAGTGTCGATTGTGGAGCCACAGAGGGTGATGGGGGCAGGTGAGGCTGGGTTCTTTCTGAAGTCCACAACCATCTCCACTGTCTTTAGAGCGTTGAGCTCTAGGTTGTTTTGCTTGCACCAGGTCACCAGGTGGTCAGCCTCCCACCTGTAGGCGGACTCGTCTCCATCAGAGATGAGTCCGATGAGGGAGGTGTCGTCCGCAAACTTCAGAAGCTTGACGGACTGGTGACTGGAGGTGCAGCTGTTGGTGTACAGGGAGAAGAGCAGAGGAGAAAGAACGCAGCCCTGGGGGGATCCGGTGCTGATGGTCTGTGAGTCGGAGACGTGTTTCCCCAGCTTCATATGCTGCTTCCTGTCAGACAGGAAGTCAGTGATCCACCTGCAGGTGGAGTCAGGCACACCAAGCTGGGAGAGTTTCTCTTGAAGCAGAGCCGGGATGATGGTGTTGAAGGCAGAGCTGAAGTCCACAAACAGGATCCTGGCGTAGGTTCCTGCGGAGTCCAGGTGCCGGAGGATGTAGTGGAGGGCCAGGTTGACTGCATCATCTACAGACCTATTGGCTCTGTAGGCAAACTGCAGGGGGTCGGTGATGGCTTTGAGGTGTGAAAGCACAAGGCGCTCAAAGGACTTCATAACCACAGAGGTCAGGGCGACGGGTCTGAAGTCATTAAGTCCTGTGGTCCTTGGCTTCTTGGGGACTGGGATTATGGTTGAGGTCTTGAAGCAGGCTGGCACGTGACATGTCTCCAGTGAGGTGTTAAAAATGTCTGTGAACACTGGAGACAGCTGGTCAGCGCAGTGCTTCAAGCTGGATGGGGAGACAGCATCCGGTCCAGCAGCTTTCCTGGGATTCTGTCTCCTAAAGAGTCTGTTGACGTCCCTCTCGTGAATGGAGAGGGTCGTCACTGAGGTGGGAGGGGGGGTGGAGGTGGAGGGGACCTTTAAGGAGGGCATTGGTGGGGGGGCCCAGGACCCTGTGGTCCGAGGTGGAGGTGATGCACAGTGGCTGTAGCTGTAGGGAGATGTCGTGGGGGATGGTGTCAGGACTGTCCTTTTGTCTTTCAAATCGACAGTAGAACTCGTTCAGGTCGTTGGCTAGGTGTCGGTCATTGAAGGAGTGGGGGGTTTTAGGCTTGTAGTTGGTGATCTGCCTAAGTCCTTTCCAGACAGTCGCAGAGTCATTAGCTGAGAACTGGCGTTGGAGCTTCTCAGAGTACCGATGTTTAGCCTCCTTCACTGCCTTGCTAAATTTGTACTTTGACTCTTTAAATCTGTCTTTGTCCCCACTCCTGAACGAGTCTTCCTTAGCCTTAGCCCTATATGCTAAATACCACATCCATAGGAGCAAATTCAGTGGTTCTAAACCCTGTTACGTGTGAAACTAAAGTTGAACCCAAGTGTAGACAACAATGCAGAGTCAAATCAAAGTTTAACAGGTTTATTTCAAATGTCCAAGCTCAGGAATGCAACCGGGAAAAAGCAAAGTCCAAATCCAATGGATTCCAGATCCAGGGTACAGAGCGGGAGTGGTACCGTAATGTCCAAGTGTCCATGTCCAATAATCCTGAGATCCAGTGTAGAGAGCAGGAATGGTGGATGGCAGTAGTGAAGTGGCAGCAGGAGTCAGGTTCCAAGAACTGTGGCAAAAAAAGAGAACAAATCAGGGCGAGCAAAAATACAAGAGCGAGCTACAAACATGTAAAGTCAACAACAAGACTAACATGTCATCTTGACTATGATCTGACGAGGAGTAGTAGGTTGACCGGGTATTTGTAACAGAGGTGATTAGTGTAGATGAGCTGCAGCTGGAACCCTGACTCCCGCACACCAGACTTCACTCCTGCAATTAAGGACAGACAGAGGGGAGGGGGAGAGCAGAGACAGAGGGCTACCTAGCAGCAGCAGCAGCAGCAGCAGCAGCAGCAGCAGCAGCAGCAGCAGCAGCAGCAGCAGCAGCAGCAGCAGCAGCAGCAGCAGCAGCAGCAGCAGCAGCAGCAGCAGCAGCAGCAGCAGCAGCAGCAGCAGCAGCAGCAGGCATAACAAAACCATTCTTTTCTGGTTTTATGACTGAGTTTAGAAATTGCGTTAATTCAATTAAGTACTCAAAAAATACTAAGGCCGTAAGAACTCTGGTTCTATATGAGTCGTGTGTGACCTCAAAGGTTTATTAATAAGGTTGTTGTTTTTTTTCTCTCTGCCTACCAGCCTGTCTACCTAGGACTATTTTGACTGTGGCTGTACCCCTGTCTGTTGTGTATCTGATGTAATGTTGTATGTCATTTGTTCTGTGTAGTTTGTGTTGTATTTGACTGTAATGATTTGTATAAATAAAAATAAAAAATAAAGTCAATTAGAAGCACTTAGATTTATCATTACCATTAACAAATTGAGATTGATCAGAGAAATAGGACTTAAACCAGCTTAGTGCGATTCCTTTAATGCCAACTAAGACTACATTTACACGTGGCCGGCTATTTTCATAAACGGACATTTAGAACCTCTACATTTTCAGAAAAGTGTTCGTTTACATGTACCCGTGTATATATGCTGTCAATGTCGTTAAGAGCATGCCACACCTGTAGGTGGCATTGTAACGAGAAGCTCAAGCCCATGTTAGCCAATCACAATCCCGAAAATAGCAACAACAGCAACGAATCACTTCCTCTTTCTCTCTCTCGGCTGCCTAAACCTCCGTTTGTCTCAGTTTACATGCAAACGTGCAAACAAAGTTTTCCAAAATCTCCACTTTGGCCGGAGTTTTTAGAAATAATCGTTTTCTGTGATAAAAACGGGGTTTTCGTGTAAATGAGAGGCCAAACCGCAGGAAAATATCTGCGTCTTCCCTTCGTGTAAACAGGGTATAAATGTTCCAGTCTCTGTAAGAGGATGGTATGGTCAATAGTGTCGAATGCAGCACTAAGATCTAATAAGACAAGTACGGAGACAAGTCCTTTGTCTGAAGCAGTTAGAAGGTCGTTAGTAATTTCATCAGTGCCGTCTCTGTGCTATGATGCATTCTAAATCCTGACTGAAAGTCCTCAAATAAACTATTGCTATGTAGAAAATCACATAACTGATTAGCGACTACCTTCTCAAGGATCTTGTAGAGAACGGGGAGGTTAGATATTGGTCTATAGTTGGCTAAGACATCAGGATCGAGGGTGGGTTTTTTTCAGAAGAGGTTTTATCACAGCTACTTTAAATGACTGCGGTACGTGACCTGTTAATAAAGACATATTGATCATATCTAGTAATGAAGTGTTAACCATGGGTAACGCTTCTTTAAGTAGCCTCGTTGGGATGGGGTCTAAGAGACAAGTAGATGGCTTAGCTGAAGAGACCTTTGACATTAATTGTTGAAGGTTTATAGGATAAAAGCAGTCTAAGTATGTCAGGTCTTGTCGTTCTTTCTAGCAGTCCTGCGTTTAAAGGTGAACCGTTAGGGATTGAGGGCAAAAGGTGATGAATTTTATCTCTAATTGTTATAATTTTATCATTAAAGAAGCTCATGAAGTCGTCACTACTCAGAGCTATAGGAATAGATGGCTCAATAGAGCTGTGACTCTTTGTCAGCCTGGCTACAGTGCTGAAAAGAAACCTTGGGTTGTTCTTATTTTCTTCTATTAGTGATGAGTAATAGTCTGATCTGGCATTTCTGTGGGCCTTCCTATAGGTTTTCAGACTGTCTTGCCAATCTAAATGAGATTCTTCCAGTTTGGTGGAACGCCATTTACTTTCAAGTTTTTGCAAGATTTGTTTTAATTTGCAAGTTTGGGAGTTATACCAAGGTGCTAGTTTCCTTTGCTTCATCATCTTCTTTTTGAGAGGAGCAACAGAGTCTAAAGTCGTCCGTAGGCAGGCCGTAGCACTGTCTACAAAATTATCAATTTGGGAGGGACTAAAGTTAACATAAAGGTCCTCTGTTATATTAAAGCACGACATTGCGTTAAATGCTGTTGGAATATCTTCCTTAAATTTAGCTATAGCACTGTCAGATAGGCATCTAGTGTAGAAGCTTTTATCTAATTTTGTATAGTCGGGTAGTAAGAATTCGAAAGTTATTAAAAAGTGGTCTGATAATAAATGATTCTGGGGAAATACTATCAAATCTTCAATTTCGATGCCATATGCCAGCACTAGGTCGAGGGTGTGGTTAAAACAGTGAGTGGCCTTATGCACACTCTGACTAAAACCAATTGAATCTAGTAGTGAGTTGAAAGCAATACTAAGGCTATCGTTGTCAACGTCAACATGGATATTAAAATCACCTACAATAAGTACTTTGTCTGATTTAAGGACTACACATGATAAAAAACTCAGCTTCAACTTAGCACTGTAACACACCGCACAGACCACAGCCGACGGCCAAGTACCACGTACGTTCTGCGCCTATGTGCAAGGAAATAACTCCCCATACCAGCAGGTGGCGGTAATCTATTCATCATTCAACAAGGGAAACTAGATACTTTTGCTATGATACCCACAACAAACAGCGTTTGCTCTAGCAGCGGCAGAACCGAACAAACTCTGCTTCACTCCCCGCTGGGAAGACAGCGGTACTGGGAGATGGCTGACTGGACTGTGCCTCTCCCTGGCTGTCATCCGTTTTCTCGGCAAAGAAGTAAGGGAGCAGAGCGAACGAACGGCGGCGGCTGGCTCGTAAGCTAACGTTAGCTTGCTAATTTCACCCACCCAACATGCCTTCATCATACACTGGTTACCTAAAATTAGTCAAAGTAAACTGTCACTCATCTGAAGATAGCAATGTGCTTTCCTATGATTTGACAAGAGCGTGTGAATTAAACATTAAGTTGTTACATTTATACTAATAAAAAGGATGGCCGGCTGGCTGGTAAGCTAGCTTGCTTGCTAGGCGGGTAATTGTTTAGCGGTGCAGAGAGAGAGGTCTATTATGGTCTTTATATTAAATATCAAGGTAAAGGATATTAGTTTATTAACGATAGTTTATTTTGTAATGTCTAGTAGAGGTCTTTTAAAATACATATTACTGTTGGAATAAATATGCCTAAGCAAGTAGTTATGTATATCTCATTGTAGGCTACGTTTGTCATCTTATGGACATAATGTGCAAAAATAGTTATTCCAATCATTCGAACCTGTGTGTTTTTAGAAGGAACATTCAAACGTAATCTTTGACCAGTTTTGACAGCTCTATGTGTATTGGACTGATTAGATGAGATGAAAAATGAAAGGAGCCTTTGGTGTGCTTGTCACAGTTTGTTTTTCTCACTCTTGTTTCCAAGCATAACAGTCAATCAGATGAATTGGCTATTCAGCCGACGGTCGACAATCGCCGACGCCGGCGGGACAACACCGCACAGACTAGGCCGTCGGCCCAACTAGGACCGACTGCCGACCGTCGGCCCAACTAGGACCGACTGCCGACCGTCGGCTTGGTGTGTCAGGGCCTTAAATGGGGCAGCCTTGGAGCAACCATGTCTTTTGGTTGCTGTGGATGTCTGTTTCAAGGCATTTTTTGTGTTCAATGTCGGTTATCCGAAACCTTGTGCTAAAGTTTGGGAGTTCATCCAGACTACCGTCTTTCAGATACCAGGACATGAATCAAACGCTGTCAAATTAACGAGAGCTCGGATTGCTACTATGTTGTTTTTATGGCACACGGTTGAGTTAAGATTTCAAAGTTGGTTCCATAGTTCAATGCAGGCATTTTGCTAAGTTGTGACTATTTTGTCCACAGTGAATCCTTAGGATGAACAGTATCTGTGGATGGCTTTAGTGACCACATTACCTATAGGCCAGAAAACAATTTTCACAAATTAACAATAATTTGGAAGCCCCCCGTGCTTTAACTCTGAGGACCCCCTGTTGAGGATCACTGAACTAGAGTTTAGTCATTTATTATATGTAGAGAGAAACTGAGATTATAATTCTCTGTAAACTAGGTAGATGAGACTCTCACCTGTCACAAAATAAAAAACTATTGTTCCAAACAATGTTGCAGTGTTATTTACAGTGGGCATATGTAATAGTATCCATTGTTTTACTTTTTTGAAAGTAGATGAGGAGACAAAAGTTTAACTATTTAGTCTTTTAAAATGGGTTATATTCCATTTGGATTGTTATAGCTAGGCCTAGTCCATTTCATTTTAGGAAAAAACAGTAGCCTATCTGCGCCTGATGCTATCCCCCTGTAAATCATCTGAATCTGAATCTAAAATCTGCAGACTGATTTGTTTAACATATGCACCATGTGAAAACTGAAATGATCACTTTCTAGCTTGACAGATGCTGCATTAATATTTAGTCTATGGGCATGACGGGCATGACACTGCTCCCAAACGTGACACAGCTCCTCAACCCGCTCTGCCATTTGCCAAACAACCAATCAAAGTTCTCCAGTTTTGTCATTTGTGCTGACGTTTTACCATGTACCCAATCAGCGAGCAGATACGGGGATAACAACATCACAGTTTACTGTACTACCCACGCCCCCCACCCAGTGTTGATTTTCGATGACAGCTCACAGCAAGTGAAGTTTACTGGGAGCCTACAAAACGGGCACTGTTTTAGCCTTCCCTAGTAGATTTTGGCTTCATTTCGACCGATCTCTCTGGATTATTCTTTAACAATGGAATAAGAAGTAATCATGGTGGTAAATTCAGTGCACTGGTTTCGCAAAGGTCTGCGGTTGCACGATAATCCGGTGCTGCAGGAGGCCCTCAATGGAGCGGACACCGTGCGCTGTGTTTATATCCTAGACCCGTGGTTCGCTGGCGCAGCCAACGTGGGAATCAACCGATGGAGGTTTGCCATTTAACTTTATCTGTGTCACGTTTACATTCTATTAAACTAAACGCTGGTTGTCAGTAACGCATTATGTGAACACAATTTATCAGGTCGCCATTTGTGTGATTCATTGCCTTATAACATGTGCAACGCTTGGAGTTTAGGCTCTGGCCTCCACTACACTTCAGTTAGCTAACGTTAACGCTATCTTAAAATGGAGATAATTCCATGCCAAGCACCATAGAAGAATCGAACAAGTTTAATGTTAGCCTTGTACATCGGCAAACTATTCCCCACCTAGAAGAAGACCACTTCGTTATCGAATCAGTACTGTCCGCTGGTATGTTCGGTATAAACGAGAACTACCATGAAACGGTTAAACAAAAAAACAAATCTAAAACAAAAAAAACAGCACCACTATTTTGACTATCGCCCAACTGATCCCACTGAAGTTTGGAGGAAACTGAACTGAACTGAAAGAAGGTCGCCCAATTCACGGCTGAATAATATTTTCAAGCAAGTCCTTGATTTTGAATTATGATTATGTCCACATTCGGACAGTTTTTGGTAACATACTATCAAAAACTCCTTTATCACAAACATAAATGTAAGTGTAATGGTGTAAAATTTTATTTATATATCACATTTCAACAACAAGACAAGTAGCCTACACTCCAACCCGTTCTCCAACCCACACTCGTGAGTGTATATGTGCGTTACATAGGCTAAAAGATAGCTACAAGAATCACCGTGGTAAAGTTGGTTTTATATTGGACATTGGATATTCGACACATTCGACACACATTCTTTGATTTTTTAAATATTTTTTTTAATGTAAAAAAATTGCTATAAATCTATTATGCTGCCTGACCTTTTGACCTATTGATGTCAAACCACTTTTGGTGAACTCAGCTAACCCCCCTACACATTGCACAAAGCTTCCTTTCTCAAAAAATCCATCCTTTAATTTTTTTAATATTTTTTATTGTAAAAAAAATGCTATAAATCTATTATGCGGCCTGACCTTTTGACCTATTCATGTCAAACCACTGTTGGTGAACTCAGCTAACCCCCCTACACATTGCACAAAGCTTCTTTTCTCAAAAAACCCATCCTTTAATTTTATAGAATTTTTATTAGACAAAAATTGCGCAAATTACGCACAAACAAATTTGTGTAGGTAACTATAATAACACCAACTTTGACATATCTCAACCAAAATAAATGCTACCAACACGAAACTTTAGATCCTAGTTTGCCATGACCCTCTGGGGGTCCCCCACACATTTTAAGAAGACTCGGCCATTAAGGGGCGCTGTAGCCAACATAGAAAAGTTTCGGCCCTTCTACTCAATCAATGTTAATGGGACATTTGCAACGGCAACGTACCACAGACCTTGCTCACACATGTCGATATTTACTGACGTTTGCCTCCTCACCGTTACGCTTTGGGTCCCACTTTCGCACGCTCCCCGGGTCGTCGGGGGCTACTCACGACCCGGTCATAACTGCTTGCAGTTATAGTTATTTATTGTTTTTCACACAGTGTACATTGAAACAATTCTTCTGGAACATGCACCATTCCGGTTGCTGGAGTGCAAAAATCTTGGAACCATCTTCTGCATGAGTCAAATTGGGTCTACAAAGATAAAATAAAATAATAAAAATAATAAAAAAAAATTAAAAAATCAAAGGATGGTTTTTTGAGAAAAGAAGCTTTGTGCAATGTGTAGGGGAGTTAGCTGAGTTCACCAACAGTGGTTTGACATGAATAGGTCAAAAAGTCAGGCCGCATAATAGATTTACAGCAATTTTTAATATTGAAAAATATTTTAAAAATCAAGGGATGTTTATTTTGAAAAAAAGAAGCTTTGTGTTATGTGTAGGGGGGTTAGCTGAGTTCATCAGAAGTATTTTGACATGAATAGGTCAAAATGGCAAGCCACATAATAGATTTTTCGAATGTGGAATATCCAATGTCCAATATAAAACCAACTTTACCACGGTACAAGAATCAAAGTTACAGTGCAGTATAATAAATAAACAGTTACTCGATTTAATAATCGGGTCGCGTCAAACGAAATGACTGAAACCGATCCTCCACGTACCTACGTACGTAGCCACGGCAGATTTAACGCAGAAGCATAAGTCAAACTTAAAAAAACACTTCTGGAACCAGAGCTGTTAAAAAAGTGGGTGGTCACTGTCAAGCTCTATTGATTTTTTTTATTTTTTATTTTTTATTTTTTTAGGGAAACCCTTAAAGACAGGCCAATGACATGTGCAAATTTCAGGAGTTTAAAGGCCCGGACACACAGAGCCGAGACCCTCAGCAGAAAAGGCAGTTGGACTGATCAGTCTCCCCGAGTTGGTCAAAAAAGTGCCTCGGAACACACCAAAGCGACGATACATAATACGTCTCCATAACAGCAGGCAGCGCTAATCTGTATTGTCGCCCAAAAATGAAAACCGGCAGCTGATTGGACATGCGTCACGTGGGTCTGGTTTCTCCGGAAATTCAAAGACAGACTGTCATGGGCTTGTTCAGAATCAAGGGAGTAAGCCTCTTCTCGGACCGCGAACCTCCTATGGCGCCATTTTAATGCTACAAAGCCATCACCTCCCGTTAGCATTCCATTGACTGCCATTCATTTTGGCGCCACTTTGACAGCGAATAACTTTACATCTGAAGCATTTAAAGACTCTATTTGTCCATTGTTTATTTCTAAAGAAACACAACAATGTATAAAAGGCTCCATTACCTTGTACCTCACGTTATGGCTCCGTAGCAGACGTTTTTATAAAAATAGGCTAACGATTGTGTCATAACCACGCGACTTACTGTCTCATAGTAGAGGAATTACCGTATAGTACAGGAGAAGTGCGCAGGCAGTTTTGTCTCACATTAGTTGTTTAAGTGTAATTACTAATGTTAACTAGCATTTTAGTTAGCAATAATTAGCCTGTGTCCATGTTATCTCCTTACATATACCTATGCTCTCCGTCTCTGCAAGATTGGGAATGATTGAGATTTCTCTTGGCACAGCTACCAGAAGACTTACATCTTTCAGACACGTTGCTCACGGCACATTTACGTCGTCTCTCTCAGTTGGAGGCTGCGCAGTAATGCTAGCCATCACCGGAAAAGTGCTTCTATTGGCCTTCACTGGTCTCCGCCCAGAGCAACGGGATCTGTTGGTCCATTCTTATATACAGTCTATGTTCAGAATACGATCTCATATTGTACTAAAATAGTTCACCGAAACGTGTTTCTGAAAACATTTTAAGTGAGGAACAGGCCATGCAGTTGCTGAATCTGTCTTCATTTCAGATCAACAAAGGTCAGTTTAAAAGATTTTCGTCAGATTTTGAGAGACTCTAGTCATTCTGCTCCCCGTTTCCGGGTTAGCACTCTACCAATCAGATGGGTCATTTTTGTTTGACTGCCGGCAGTGCCCGTCCCACCGATTATACATGTCAAATCGGCCAAAATGAAGGACAACAGCCCCTTGGACGGACGGCGGCACAGAACACACCGAACAGACTCGAGTCACTGACCTCGCCAGACTGTCCGACAGCCTCTGTGTGTCCAGGCCTTAACAGACAGGGTCTCCTGAGGCAGGGGCCCTGAGGTACAGTCTTTGGTATAGAGGGAGAAGAGCAGTGGGGAGAGAACACATACCTGGGGGGCACCAGTACTGATGGTATAGGTTCTGGATGAGATTTTCCCCAGCCTAACCTGCTGCCTCCAGTCTCTCAGGAAGTTTGTGATCTACTGAGATATGTTTTCTCTCGTTTGGTGGGTGTGTCTCTAGTTTATTGGCTCAGGTCACAGGTGATACTCAGCAGAGGCGTGTCTGTAAACTTGTGGTAATAAAAAGGCAGAGCGCTCTCTCCCCGTGGGGTCGAAAATCAAGCTGTTCCAATTAGCGCTCCCCCTAGAGGCCTGGAGAACTTCCGTTGTGTAATATGCAGCGTTTTTTTTTTGTTGCATTTGTTTATGGGGTTTGTGTGCTTTTTTTTTGTGTGCATCGTTTCTGTATTTGCAGTGCATTTGTGTATTTGGTTGTGTTGTGTGTATTTGCAGCGCGTTTGCTAAATGCTGCGCATGTGTTGTCAGATTTATGAAGATGTTTTCATAATTTGCTTGTGTTTTGTCTATTTGTGTGTGTTTCATTAAGTTGCAGTGCATTTACCCCCTGTCGGCCACCATACGTTTTCTTCTGCTGTGTGCTTAGAATTGGGGAATTTACAGCGTTTTTCTTTAACCTTTATTGTGCGGACGTTTAGTTTAATTCACAGTTTATTAATATCCAATAACCCGTTCTGTCCAAACTGCTCCAAATTCCAAACCCTAAGTTCATTGGGTACCCAGGAATCCCAGGTACACACACAGATATATCCCGATTTATTAGAGATATAGCACCTTACAGGAGTAGCACTCTGAATTTTGTTATACGTTTTAATGATACAATGACAATAAAAGGCATTCTATTCTATTAACTCAGAGCTTGATCGGAAAAAAGGCCTCTCTTCCGGTTCTTGTTCTGTGTGGTTGTTTGAAAATAAATTACAGGACTGAAATGGTGTGCATCTTATCACTGTGCCATCCCAGCTATACAACCTGCTGCCTTGTAGTTTGGTAATATTTCTCACTAATTTCCCTTATGTGTGTCTGTGTGCAGGTTTCTGCTGGAGGCTCTGGAGGACCTGGACAGCAGTCTGAAGAAGCTCAATTCCAGATTGTTTGTAGTCAGAGGGCAGCCTACTGATGTTTTACCAAGGCTTTTTAAGGTTTGTATTCCTGCCCACCACCTGTCTGCTCTGTGTCTGTCAGGGACCAAAACTTACACCACGCACACACTGAAGGGTCATGACCAAAAGAACCACGCAATACAGGCAGAACTTTTTGAAACAAAAATTATAATCTATTGTCAAACTGTATCTGCTGACTACTAGGGCTGGGATGGTATGGATTTTTTGTTACCACGGTTGAAAAGCAAGAAATTTCCGCGGTACACTGCAACCCCCTTACGAGAGTAGCGTAAGTTAGAGCGAGAATGGCAGGGTGCCTTAAGTGAGTGACGTCAGTGCCCATGTGGTCGTGCAAGGAGAGCGAGCGGTAACGGAGAGTAGCGTATGAGTGCAGCTGTGAGGAAAAGAGAGGAAAAAAGAGATAGCAAAGTTGATGTAAAGTGAGTTAAAAGTGAACAATAAAACAACAAGCTAGAGCGTCTCAAGACACGGTGGCTTTATCTATTGTCAATAGGGTGTTACCCCCGAAAAAACATCGGCTT
Organism: Sander lucioperca; assembly: GCF_008315115.2. Taxonomy (NCBI): domain Eukaryota; kingdom Metazoa; phylum Chordata; class Actinopteri; order Perciformes; family Percidae; genus Sander; species Sander lucioperca. The sequence goes on along the minus strand of NC_050179.1, from coordinate 42,744,558 downwards.
AAACCTTATGTTGCAGCCATAGACTGTATAAAAAGATTGCAGCAGTGTTTCCATTTCAGCTCAATGTGAGCGTCTTCACTGAGTTTTGCTGTCATTTAGGGCCACAATGGTTTCTCTCATCTCCGTTGATCCATTCCACAGACAGTTCAGAAAGCTCTTTTGTCAATAAAGTAAAATATAAATAAAATAGTTTGCCGACAATGCCGAGTGCAGCCCGTCTAGCAGCTGAGCAGACAGAGAGCAGAGAGGGCGACTCGGCAGTTCGCTAACTTGTTGCTCTCTCTACCAATATAAGCCGCTCTGTTTTAGGCTACGAAACGTGCATGCAGGCTGATATTCGACCGCGCCGTTTTATCGGGATAAAGCTATAAACAGAAGGAAGCTCCGCTAGCTGCTAGGCTAATGTTCAATGGTAAACACTGCAGCTTGTTAAGCTAGTTAATGTGTTTACCTCAGCTGAGAACGGAGAAATGTCTTTGTCTTTCCTACCGTAATACACGGTAGGAAAGGCAAAGACATTTCTCCGATACAAGACATTACACAGGTACTCTCGCATATAGGCCTAATAGTCAACACGAATGGAATGTTATTATGTGTCATGGAACATTGAGCTCCCCAACCCGTGAAAGGTCAGATTTGCTCCATCTTTTGATAAGTTCTGTTTAGAAAACCTTGAATCCATGTAAGACACAATGTCATCAGACACAATCCATGTCATTAGAATCAATGAATCCATGTCATTAGACACAACATGCACACATGTGCAGGTCAATGTTTCTTTTGCGGTGATGACGGTGACGAGCTCCGACCCGCGGTAGGCGTCACGTGACCGCGGTAACCGTCCCAGCCCTACTGACTACTGACTGTGTCACTCAGAACAACAGCTGTGAAATTATAGTGACATTTTTAGTGGAACTTGTTCCCCCTCTTTTTTTTGCTCATACTACTCATACTTACTCATAATAAAAATTGTCACTAAAGGTTTTCCATTATAGTTTTGTACTATGGCTGATATGACCACAAAACAGGTATTAAATGGTATTCTACGTGACATTAAAAATGTCATCAAAGTCTTAAATTTAACTCGCTAAACCCTGGTCAAATATGGAAAATTTAGCAAAGGTCGGAGTAGAGCTGGGCAATATATCGATATTATATCGATATTGTGATATGAAACTAGATATCATCTTAGATTTTGGTTATCATAATATGGCATAAGTGTTGTCTTTTCCTGGTTTTAAAGGCTGCATTACAGTAAATTTATGTAATTTGTTATTAAATACATAGGCTATTAAATTATGTCATTACCAGCCTGTTGTAACTGTTCTATTATTTTACTTTACCCACTTAGTCATTATACCCACATTACTGATGATTATTTATCAAAAATCGTGCGTGCGTGCATGCGTGCGTGTGTTACTCGCTCCGAAGCTAATCGCCGTCACTCTCTCACTCGCTCAACCACACACTCCCCACACACACACATGCCGGCCCTGTTATTCTCTTAAAGAGATCGACGCACACACCAACGCAAGCAAGTATAAACTTCAGGCCACTTTCGTAGGCTATGGCGAAAGCTCTGCGTGGAGCCTCCGCAGAACCATAAATCACAATTTAGACCTCAGAGGTTAAAATGTAGGTGGACATTTTGATTGGAATTCAATGATTATGTAACATCCTATCTAGGCATGTACATGTATTGTTCTTTTCATGTATTGTGTTTCAGTGTCAAGCTAAGCCAGTATTTTTGTGAAGCTGTGTCAGGCTCCGCCTTTGTCAGCTGATCGGGTTAATTGTTCTACCTGTAACACCTGCAGTAACAATGATGTCTCAATGTACTAAACACACCCTGTTGTGTTTTTATGCCTTCGTGCCGGCGGTAGCCGTGGCCAGAGGCAATATTTTTTCCGGTTGTCTGTCAGTCCCATTCTTGTGATTGTGATATCTCTTCAACCCCTGGAGGGAATTTCTTCAGATTTGGCACAAAGTCCACTTGCACCTCAAGAATGAAGTGATTAGATGTTGGCAGTCAAAGGTCAAAGTCACTGTGACCACACAAAACACATTTTTGCCCATAACTCAAGAATTCCTATGCTAATTATGACAACATTTCACAAAAATGTCCAATAGGATACAATGAGGGATGACATTCTATATCCAATGGTCAACTTCAATGTGACATCATAATGTTCTGCAAAAACACTTTTCTGGCCATTATTCAACGCCATAACACATCAACAGAAGGGGAGAATGTGACAATCATTTACATTTGGTCGGATACTGTATTGGTAGTCTAAATCCACGACGTTCCACTTCTGGGATTGATCTGGTGCCGCCAGAAATTCCAGAGGATGTCACTCTTTTTGGCTGGATGTCCGTTACCTTCCGCTTTCTTTGTGTTGTAATTTAAATATCCAGTGGATTTATGAGGACTATGGTTAACTGCTCCTCAGATCTCTGCAGGGTAAATCCAGACAGCTAGCTAGACTATCTGTCCAATCTGAGTTTTCTCTCGCACGACTAAAACAGCCTTTGAACGTACATGTGTTCCACCAAAACAAGCTCCTTCTTGAGGCTATTTTGCAGTGGCACTATTTTTAGGCCTTTATTTCGACAGGACAGTTTAAGACATGAAAGGGGGGGGGTATGACATGCAACAAAGGGCTGCAGGTCGGAGTCGAACCCGGGTCCGCTGCGTCGAGGAGTAAACCTCTATCTATGGGCGCCCACTCTACCAACTGAGCTATCTGGGCGCCCCACAAGGTGTCATTTTCAGTTTCGATCACATACTAGATTCGATATCAATTAGGTTTGTTGGGATATTTCAGTTACAATACCAACATTGCGGCGATATAAAAGAGATTCTCAGAGAACTTATGCTGTAAATTGTACAAGCAAGAAGCAACCCTCAAATACGTTTTATAATGCACGAGTTTGTTTACATCAAGAAAAAAGGACAGGACTAACATTGCAGTCATTGACAAACTACAGCAGCCGTCAATACAGTATAGTGCAACTGTAGACTATACAGCCAGTGAGTGGAATGACCATGTTGAAGAACATTCTTGTAAAACAACTATACAACTGTACCATGGTATTTTTTTTGACAAATTGACAGGTCTTCTTCTTTACAGTTAAATTTAGCTAAGAATAGGTGACTGTGAGCCGGGTACGGGTCACAGTCACCGATGTTGTGGTCATTTTAATGGCTGTTGCAGTTGAGTTTAACCATCAAAAGGTGACTGTGAGCCGGGCACAAGGCACCGTGAGGCTATGGTTGTTTCAGCAGCCGTTATAGTTGAGTTTAGCCGACTAAAGGTGACCGTCATGCGGCAACAGTTAAGTTTAGGCACCAAAACAACTCCGGACACCAACTGTGCTCCCCGGCTTGAAAGCCCTATGTGTCACGTGATGCCCTTATACATCCACGGTGAAAAGGCATATATTAAAAGATCCATTTTGGGATTTTATATATCAATAAAATCAATTCACTCAAACAAAAATGTATTATTTAAACCCAGCCCGAGTGTGAAGCATCTGTGTTTATGCACCCTTTTTGCTCTTGTCTCGCTGCCTTGCTGATCAATTATTTTTGCCTGTCCCTGTCTCGCTGCAGGAATGGAAAGTGACCAGATTGACATTTGAATATGACCCAGAGCCTTATGGGAAGGAGAGGGATGGGGCCATCATCAAGATGGCCCAAGAGTTTGGAGTGGAGACCATTGTCAGAAACGCACACACCCTCTACAACCTGGATAGGTTCGTAGCACACACTCATTATTCATGTGTTCAATGTGTCAACCACACCTGAATATACACAAAGTTGTGATCATAGGAGATCATTTACCTCACTTTAAAACCCTGAGATTAGAGGTTTATAATGATGAATTACACAATTTGAGCAAAATTAAAGAGTGCGCTAATAAATGTTCACACCATACAGAATTAATGGAAACAGTGGATGCATGGAAATGTAAATTTCTGAAATGCTGCAGCACAGTTTCCTAAGTAATTGCTGTGATGTAAATCTGTGGTTCCTAACCTTTTTTTGTCATATCCCTGCATCATTGTCAGGTTAACTTAAGTTTTAGTATGTTTGCATTTCTGCTGCTACCACTTTAAAGTGGCAGAGAATCTACATTTCAGCCATGTATCCATTACTTATGTATTGATATTTCAAACATTTATCCTACCTAACATATGACATCCATTTATCCATTACTTTTAACTAGGGCTGGGTATCGTTCAAAAAAATTTGATACCAATACTGTGACTTCGATACCGGTTCCTGAACGGTACATGTTATGGCACAAATCTTTTTATTTTAATTTTTTTTCAGCTCCTACTATGTGAGCCGTCTCTGTGTAACGTAGAGTTTTTCCTGCGTGTGTCTACGATGTGTAACATTAGACAGCCAATCACAGACATTATTAGATCTTGGTAGAAGCATGCCGCATGCTGATTGGCTCACTGACACTGATGAGATTAACTCCTGAGGCATAGAAATTGGGTATTGAATGACGAGGTATTTTTCGATACTCGATGCTTTAGAGGCAATTCAGTCGGTTCCTAAAACGTATTCAGTTCGGTACCTAGCCCTACTTTTAACTATCTATTTGAACTATTTATCTATTACTTTGACACAGAGGCAAATGCTTAATGACGGGTTTAATAAAGTGCAACAGGTTCCATTTATTTCAGTTGCACTCCCTTGTACAGAAAACCTTCCCAACATCAGCAGTCCACTCTTGTACAACAGCCCCTTAGTAAGCAAGAGGATGGAGTGCCATGTTTCAAGTTTCAGTACAACAGTTGGAAGTACTCTGTGTCAGCTGTTTGTTTTAGAGTTTTTAGTCGTTTAGAAAATCACCAGTAGTCCACAACATCCAAGAAGAGGCTGAACAAAATCTCAACCTTCTTAATCCCTTCTGAAAGCATCACATGCATTAGAGAGCCCTCCAGTGGTCATCTCATGTTACTGCATGTCACGCCCCTGTCCTTGTGCTGGCTGCAGATGGCAGAATGAGTTAAGAGCAGGAGTAAGATAAGATAAACGTATTGGCCCGAAAGAAATTTGCCTTGGGCAAAAAGCGCTGCCAACAGCTGCATACAAACTTTTTCGAAAAAATAGTTAATGCGCAAAATTGGAAATGGAAACAGCTTTGCTGAATAAGTTGTGACGTAGCGAACATTTAATTCACATGACTATAGTCCAGGTATCCATCGGATGGGGGAAGGATCGGGAAATGGGTCCCATCCAGTGCGGTGTACACTTGTGGCACAAGGTGCGTAGTGGAGTTGCGGTGCGCTTTAGCCTGTGCCTCAGCCACGTCGGGTATATTGATGAATTGGTTCAACAGCTTGAACCGTATGGCCCTGCACACCACGTAGACACAGCGGTGTGCTTACGGTTGTCTTGCTGACACCAAATGTCTCTGCCACAACCCTGTATTCTGCACAGGTGGCCAACTTGTACAATGCTACCTCTTAGCTTCTAAACTCTTTGATTTAGCAAGCCGGTTTGCAATCTACAACTATGCGTAATGTCAACTTATGAAGAAACTACGCTCTGCGACATTTTAAAAGTTCGCTTAAAATTCGCTTGACAATTGGATGGAAACATGGCTAATGAGCACTTTCATGTTCATAAAAAGAGAAGCCCTTTTTCATTTTAGTTAACACATTACACAAAGCTCAGGACTTTACCACACTGTTGTTTTGTCCATCAATCACTTGAGTAATGTGCAGTCTGTGTAATGAGCATTTTAGATTCAAGGTGCCATTTTGACGTAGTCTTGTTGGCTTAAAGCTAATGATAATCGTTTAAATAGTATATAAAGTACAGTGTTGAATAAAATTGCACCACAACCGTCATATTAAGGCGTAACTCCAGCTTTTACCATTTTAATATACTGTAGTAAAATGTTGTATATGTTTGTATATTCGCTGGATATTGCTGTATTTTTCAGTGTCTTTTCTGTATCGGTCACAGGATAATAGAGGCGAACAACAACAGTCCTCCTCTGACCTTCAAGCGGTTTCAGACCATTGTGAGCAGACTGGAATTGCCCAGGAGACCTCTGCTTCCCATCACCCAGCAGCAGATGGAAAATTGTCGCACTGAAATAGCTGATAACCATGACCAGCTATACAGTATACCTTCACTGGAAGAACTAGGTATTCAGGATGATTTTTATTACATTACTAGACTGATGAGCACTGCAAAATGGACCTTTTACATTTTGTTGTTCTCTTGGTATACTGAGGGACAACTAGAAGACAGGATTTGATGATTTAGATGTATTAATTACTGTTAGTCATACCTTATCAGACGTACAGTTGTTAATAGTCAAATTTAAATAGCACATCATTAAATGGAATTTATCGTAATATTTCCTTCATGCAGTAACACTCAACCCTGCACTCAACCCATTCAACCTCCTTTTTTTCTTATACTAACCAGCTATTTTGTATTTATTGTTTATTTTGTATTAACATTTGTTTGGGTATGTATGCACCAATCACCAAGTCTAACTTACTGTGGCAATAAAGGGTTTTTTTGTATTCGGATTCTGAACAGTTTGCACTTGGGTAAGGTTCGGTTAGTTAGATCAGGAATCTTCAACTTTATTTAGGCCAAGGACCCCTTAGCTCACGTGTCAAACTCGAGACCCACGGGACGAAACCGGCCCCTTGCAGATTTAGATCTGGCCCGTATAGCAGTTTAGATTCACAATAGATTTTGGCCCGCCTACTTGTGTGCCAAACCAACAGCACGGGAAAATGTTTTTTTAAACAGTACAGTTATGTGACATTCAAAGCCGAATTTGGCAGATTTGCTGACTTCGAGACGCAGAAATTCCCCCAGAAACAGAGAGATTTCATATTCAGGCTGTAAAACTTAATTGTTTTGCTTGATTTGCTAAATTCTATGATGGCTAAGGAACTTTTTTGCAGACTTTTGTAGGGCTTTATGTCGACAAAAATGCACCAAAAAGCCTAAAGAATGTCGAAAAAATATACACATTTTTAAAATGTGGAAAAAAGAAACGTCTGAGAAAGCCACATTAAGTCAGTAGAAACAACAAAAATGACGAAAAAAAACCTACTAAAATGTAGGGGAAAAAAGCAACATGCAGTAATAAAGTCAAAGATATTTTACTTTTTCAATGAAACAAAAGCATAAACTTAAATGTCTGACCCTTGATGTGATTCTCTTTTTTCCCATGTGGTCCTTTAGTGAAAATGAGTTTGACACAGCCCTGCCTTAGCTGAAATAGAGACGCAGCAAACTTCTAAACTTCTTAGACTTTTATGAACATCATGTCTTTTTTTAAATATTAGTTTTTCTAAAATAATACTTAAAAAAAAATCCCAATATATCGCCTTATGCACAGTATCGAAATATATTGCAATATATTGGATCGTGACCCATGTATCTTGATACGTATTGTATCGCCAGATTCTTGCCAATACACAGCCCTAATATGCAGTAGGGGGTCCCTGCGTCCGTCTCTCTTTCAGCTAAGGGGTCGCTGGCCTAAAAGACGTTGACGACCCCTGAGTTAGACAATAGCTGCTTTATTTTTGATCTTGTCTCCATGTAAATATGTGTCCAGGTTTCAGGACAGTAGGTTTGCCTCCAGCTGTGTGGCGGGGAGGAGAGACAGAGGCCTTGGACAGACTCAACAAACATCTGGACAAAAAGGTAAACCATAATGAGTTTGTTTTTGTTATTTACTGCTAAGTTGTGGTGGCCACCTATGATCCTATTCGTTGGTTTTGTTTCTGGTTGACTTTGTTGGCACACTTGTTGGCATTCAGGGATGGGATGACATCCTGTTAAAATCTTGGATAAAAACCTGTATTTAAAATAATGACAAAATCTCAAAAAAACAGTAGAACACAGCAGGAACAAATAAAGCCAATTTGTTAATGTTTGGTAAAAAAAACTTGATCGATGAAAATACCTGCCCCCAAGTAGAATATATGGTAAATTAAGAATAATGTACATTTCCACAGCACTAACACTGAGACTGCAACGTTATAAGTGAATTTCTTTTTCCTTTTCTTTTTTACATGACAATTTCTTAGGTGATCACTTGTATTGATTGTGTCTGTCTGCATAGGTGTGGGTGGCCAACTTTGAGCACCCTCGTGTCAACACGTGCTCTCTGTATGCCAGTCCCACTGGCCTCAGCCCCTACCTGCGCTTTGGCTGTCTGTCCTGTAGGGTTTTGTACTACAACCTCAGAGAGCTCTACATGAAGGTATTGTGGACACCTGTCGCTCTACCAGAGTGACATCCGTTTAGGCTACACAAACACACACCGGTGCCTGTTTGCTCTTTTCTCTGTCAATTATGATAGTTCATTGTTCCATCAAATGTGGAATCACCACTTTTTAACCACAATTGTCTTCTGTCCTCTCTGTTCTTTCTCTCTGTCCCTCTCCGTCAGCTCCGTAAGCATTGCAGTCCTCCTCTGTCCCTGTTCGGCCAGCTGTTATGGAGGGAATTCTTTTACACAGCTGCCACCAACAACCCAAACTTTGACCGCATGGAGGGAAACCCCATCTGTGTTCAGGTGGGTCTTTGCACCACTTTACTCAAAAGAAGAGGTTCAACCTTAACCCTCTGGGGCCTAAGCCATTTTTTCCAATCTTTGGGTCGCCTGGTTTCCTTGTGTAATAATCCTTTTAGAACCTCAACCTTGTAATGCACAATCAAGTTATGGACATCATAGTTTTCAGGACAACCTGGGGATATAATAATAATAATTTTTATTTATATAGCGCCTTTCATAAAACCCAAGGACACTTTACAGAAATGACTGACTAAGTTTAGCTAAGGGAGGTTGTAGGCTGTGGTGAACAGGTGGCGTGTGAGTAGTTTTTCTAAACATGTCCAGGGATGTAGCATTTCGTTCATATCTGCAGTGAGGGTGTTCCAGAGGGATGGGGCTGCAACACTAAAGGCTCTGTCTCCGAAGGTACAGAGTCTGGTGTAGGGAATGGAGAGCAGGCCAGCGTCTGAGGACCGCAGGTTTCGGGGTGGGGCGTATGGATGGAGGAGGTCGGAGAGGTACTGTGGGGCCAGGGCATGGAGGGATTTGTAGGTGAGAAGGAGGATTTATGCAGGACTTAATTGGGAGCCAGTGAAGGTGAATGAGGGTTGAGGTGATGTGCTGCCAGGTCTTGGTGTGGATGAGGACCCTGGTGGCAGAGTTTTGGACATACTGGAGCCTGTCCAGGTTTTTGCGGGGGACCCCAGACAGGACTCCATTGCAGTAGTCCAAACGGGAAGTGATAAAATATATATGTATGCTGCAGGGATGTCACATAAATGTAACAACTGTTACACCTCCTACAGTACTATCCAAATGTGCAAATGACAATCTACTACCATCTTATTCATTACATTTACGCTGTTATATGATTATTTTGGCTTGTTCGTTCCACTTTTAGTGTAAGTAGCAGCAAAGTAATACAGTCAAGAAATTAACAGCGTCGGCTGCCGTTAAATACCAAAGAAGAAGAAGATAGTCAGGAAGACAGCCTCTGATTGGTTGACGCATTCACCCCACTGCATTCTGAGATTCAAGATGGCCAGGGCTTATAGTAAAACACTACCTTTTCATACTGGAAAAAAAATACTGGAAAGACAAAAAAGTCCAGGGTGCTCAGGAAGTTCAATCAAGTGCTTGAAGGTGCTCTTTGGGGTCGGGAATTCAATTGAATGTAGAGAAAAAGAAAAAATTCAAGGCACTCTTCTTCAAAATTACTTAAAAAGCCTTTATTTTACTGGCTATTTCATGATAGAAAATGTAAAAGACATTGGGAGAAGCAACCCACGCGTAGCGGCACCGACAGCCTTCTTGTTCGGTTGTGGATTTATCTTTTTGGAATTCTAGGAAGCTAAGGAAGACCTTGTTAAAACGGCTCATCTCATTTTCATTTCATTTCATTCTCATTTTTCAAACCTGACATCTTGAAGAGAAAGAGAAACCGGTGTAGTGTACCAACCAGCTATTTTGTAGCCCCCTAAACATATACATGTTTGGTACAAAGTTAAAAAGCAGAGATGAAAAGGATTTGTCTCCTCTTGTAAAGAGAATGAAAAGTATATAGCTAATATCTCTCTCTTGTGTCATATGTTTGTTTCCAGATCCCGTGGGACCAGAACCCAGAGGCACTAGCCAAGTGGGCTGAGGGTCGGACTGGTTTTCCCTGGATTGACGCCATCATGACCCAGCTGAGACAGGAGGGCTGGATCCACCACCTTGCCCGGCATGCCGTCGCCTGTTTCCTCACCAGGGGAGATCTGTGGATCAGCTGGGAGAGTGGCATGAAGGTAAGCCAGAAACGTGTTTAATTAAGGAGCCCACCGTATCTGAGAGGTGGAGAACATGTAAACCTAGTTTGCTTTTGCACTCAAAAGTGAATAACCAGGTTATGCCAGTTCTCCCCGTATACACGAGTGGGGAAGAATGGGAAGAGTGACTGGAGTAACTCTGTTTCGGGTACAGTAGGTGGCGCTCTGCCAACGTACAACTGGTCGAAACCATGGTCGGAACAAGGCTTTTTCTTCCGGTTGACAAAATCACAGCAACTTGGAAGCGGGGAGAACATGGACGACTTTCCAGTCCCCAATGTGACATCACGACTTTGCGTAAACATACACGCCACTTTCCTAAAGCCAAGAGGCGTGTTATCTCTACGCATTTTCAGCTGTCCGCGTGTATGTCTACGTTGTATAAAGCTGACTGCAGTCTGCAACGTCTTTCTAAAGCCACGTGGCGTGTGGGGGTTGGGTTGAAAAGAAAACACGTTTTGGATTAGGAAAAGAAGAACGGGGTTGGGTTTAGAAAAAGAACAAACGTGGAAAGGAAACATCACTCGAGGAACACAAAGGAAACGCCACATGCAGGACGCGATCCGCGCTCTCCTGGGTGAAAGTCCTGTGTTTTACCCATACGCCACGCCAACCAATCTCTTTATGTGAATTTTCGGCCTTTCATACGGTGTCAATTCACATGCAATCGCAAGGTAATGTAAGTCAATGGAGTATCGTCAAATAGCGAGTATGCCTCTTTATAACACGCAAATCATGGCATATGAATTGGCGTGTCATACATACGCCACTTCATGAGATCAGTCTGCAGTCCCAGAAATGGCTCTTCTTGATAGTAGTCCTCAGTGGGTTAAATGGTTTAAAGCTTGTGTCTTGGTGCTGTTGTTTGTATGGCACCGTTGCTTCCAAATGCTCTCTTCTATTTCTGGGTCAAAAAACCACTGCAGCAGAGTGTGGAGGGGCAGTTATAACCTACGGAGCATGTGCAGACGTGTAACCCAAGCTTACCCCGGTTAAGGTGTATACATGCACGAAAACCCCGGTTATTAAAAGAGTTATCTAGGCCTGTTAACCAATTGTAGCCAGAGTAAGCATGGAGTTTGAGAAACCGGGCTAGTGCCTGAACGCAAATATATAATCGGGCTTTTAAACAGCATGTAAACGCACGGCCTGTCTAGTTTGGCAGCATCATTGTCTTTTTGTGCTATGTTCACTGTAGAACTGATTGATAGTATAAATATAAAATGTATCTGTGTGTTCCTGCAGGTGTTTGAGGAGCTGCTGCTGGATGCAGACTGGAGTGTAAATGCTGGAAGCTGGATGTGGTTGTCGTGCAGTGCCTTCTTCCAGCAGTTCTTCCACTGCTACTGTCCTGTTGGCTTTGGGAGGAGAACTGACCCATCAGGAGACTACATCAGGTAGACATTATATTGGTGCTCATACAGTATCTCCTACCATAGCACAACATTTTCCATATTATATCTCTGCAAACTCGGGGATGGTTCCTCAATGTTAGTTGCGATCTGACTGACTATGCATTTAAATGTCAGCAGCAGAAAGGATTTAAGTTCAAATGATTTTGAACGTTTCTTTTGAAATTTCCTGCAGGCGTTACATCCCCATCTTGAAGGACTATCCAAACCGGTACATTTATGAGCCATGGAACGCCCCAGAGTCGGTCCAGAAGGCAGCCAAATGTGTGGTGGGAGTGGATTACCCCAAACCTATGATCAACCACGCAGAGGGCAGCAGGCTCAACATTGAGAGAATGAAACAAGTTTACCAGCAACTCTCCCATTACAGAGGACTCAGTAAGTCAACTAACAAGACTAACCTGTAACATACATACACGTGTGTATATATATATATATATATATAATATATATTTTAGGGGTGTCACGATTCTCAAAATCCACAATTCGATTTGACTTTCAATTTTAAGGTCACGATTCGATTTCATTATTATTATTTTCAGCAGTGTCGGCAATGCCACAATAAGAGCCATGAGATGGTATAAGGTACTTCAAACGTTTGAGTTTCTCAAAATTAACCAAGTGCAATTGAGGAAGGGGTTCTTGTTTTTTTTTTGTTTTTTTTTTTTAGCCAGAAGTGACCATATCTGGACAAAAGGGCAGAGCTGGGAAGGATAATGTGGCTAAGCCAGTGTTGTGTGCTGCGCTAAGCTAAAAGCTAAAGAGGGAAAAGTCGCCAATTTTCAACCCTTCTGACGCAAGTCATGGAGCGGTGTTTTGCCGGCAAGTAAATGCTGACCTCCGGGTACTGGTGCTGTTCATTTGCATGCACGGCAGTACACAGAGCTGGTTGAAAATCAATAGACTTTCTTTTACGATACCGATTTAGTTTCCATGCTTATTGTGTTTCCACAACAATGTTAGTGAGTAAATCTACTGAAATGGTCACCACACCGTAACAGAGGAGTGGGATGTGTAAGATGAGAAAGCAGAGGTTAACTCGTGTATGTCATGGCTGTAAAAAATCTAATGGCATCTGTACAGCTTTGCTAAACGCAAACTAGCACATAAGGGGAGGGTCATGCCTCTTTTTCAAATCATTTTGGAGGGTCATAGAAAAATTATTACTGGCGAGGGGAGGGTCAAGTCTTTTTAGCCTAAAGGTCCCAAAACTCCCCCGGTGGCCCCTTAAATAAATAACGAACAGTCCCTTAGGAAAATGTTTACTGAGGGTCATTTCCCCATAGTCTTCTATAGAAACTTCTTTTTGGAGCCAGTGAAGTTGCCCCCTGTTGGGAATTGGGAAATAATGCAGGTTTAAGGCACTTCCGCATTGGCTTTACTTTTCAGGCTATTTCAGGTAGGAGAATTATTTCAGTGTGTGTGTGTGCGCCAGGTTTACTAGCATCGGTACCAACGATCCAAGAGGAGGCAGAGCCACCAATGACTGATGAGTCCCGGACCAGCAGTGGCCCTGGTAGGAGAAAACACAAAAACAAGATGGAAGATATAGAAGATGTTCTCATGAATATTACTTGGGTACATGTGTCACAGGTGTACAACAACTGTACAAAACATGTGTTTTATTATTATCTCATGTTTTCCTAGACTCTCCTCCCAAAGGTCCCGCTGACAGTGAAGCAGCTGACTGCTCTACAGCTCCTGATTCATCCACAGTCTGTGCATTCTCCACCTATTCCCCATATCCAGACCTGGAGGGGGCAACAAACAGTCACCCTTCCCAGACACCCTGCGCCTACTCAGTCTCACACACACAGCCCTCTGCAGCCATAACATCTGCATCTGCCAGCCAAGCTCTGTCTACAGCAGCTCCTCCCTCCCCAGCCTCAACACCAACCCAGAGCAGTCTGTCAAGGTTCAAACCTTCCTCCCCTTCTTCTTCATGTCCCACCATGTCCCCATCCCTCAGTCCAGCCATGACCATGACTCAGCACTCCTTTTCTGGGCAGAAGAGAAAAGGCCTTGTCAGCAAGGTGCGGTGTATCCAGAGGCAGCGAGGGCGACAAAGCTGCACTCCAGCAGCCGGGGAGGTAGAGAGGAGAGCTGAGGAGGAGGAGAAGGAGAGGGAGGAGGCCGGATTGGAGGAGAGGATGGAGCAGGATGTTGAGCAGGATGAGGAGAGAATGGAGGAAGAGACAGCAGGTCATCAGCAGTGATACAAGGTACAATATACATTATCTTTATGAACCATTAGTATCTGGAAAACATGTCAAAGCAGGGCTCCAGGGTAACTTTTGTTACTAGGAGCACTGTAGCCCTCCCTGAAAATTTTAGTGGCACAGGCAGAACATTTAGGGGCGCACACCTTAAAGCGTAACTCTCGCCAAAATGCAACCTAGGGTCTTTTTGTGAATGTACCCGAGTCAAACTTTCGTTTAAAAGCATAATTAGGACAGAAACGCCACTTTTAAGTTTTACCGTATTTACATTTTTCAGTCAAATTGCCTTTTGAATGGGAGTGCTAGGGGCACTTTTATGATGGCATCAAAAACGCTATTTTTAAAACACTAAGAAGGCTCGACACAACATGAAACTTTGCTCCAAGTATCACCAGGGGCTCTACACTTGAAGTCCAGCGTTGAGAACATTGTTTGAGTACCCAGAGTTTACTAAAAATTGTTTTTTTGCCAAATTTGCAGGTGGCACATGTGCGAGTAGTTGTAAAAAATACTGGCACTGTCTCAAAAAATGGTTGCAAAATGTCTGGAGCCCTGAAAAGGAGAATCAGTGTAATTTATAAAATGTTTTCTAGAGGGCATGATTGTTTACATATGGCAACAACGCCTTGGTGTTTAGATATAACTGGCAATTTAATTGCATAGCCTCAGCAGTCAGCAAAAGGCAGCACATTTTGGGAAATAAGCTTATTTGATCTCTTTTTAAAAGTGGGATGAGCAGATTGAGGCTCGGACTCATGTCTGTGTTAAGTACAACGCTGGAGTCAGGACATGGTTAGCCTAGTTTAGCATAAAGATGGGAGTTGGTGCAACTCAGAGTCATTCCTTGTATTTGTCATGTGGGCTTCGCCACTGCCGCGCCTCTTTAGGAGACTAGCAGCAGGTCCTGAGTGTATTGATTCCAATGGGAGAAGGGAACATGAAAACAGATTATGACGGATTCTTGTGCCCCATTGTCACCTGAGTACAATGCTGGATCCACATTTCACACTAAAAAACATTTTTCAGTCGGACAAATCAGTAAAAAATGTTCAAGACCTGTTTCGGTCTCTGCAACAAACTATCACAAGATCTGGCAACACAGATAAGCATCCTTTTTAGAGGTGTAAATATTTGTTGTTGACCAGGCACTAAGTCACTAATCACTCTAGCAAATAAAAAGGCTTCAGCTCCTAAGCATCTTAAAGGGGTGATAGAATGATTATATAGGGCAGTGATCGTCAACTGGCGGCCCGCGGGCCAGATCCGGCCCGCCAAAGCTTTTAGTCTGGCCCGCAGAACAATCACGGATTCAGAAAATGTAAAGAGGAAAAAATGCGTTGTTATTTAGCATTTCAAGCATTTACAGCAGGTAACATTACACAGGTAGAGCACAAACCCAGCCCCTGTATTTGCATCTCTATTCACATGCCGGGATTCTGTAGATGCCTGCGCTCCACACACACAGCTGAGCCGAGATGCGTGTGCGTTAAAACACGCAGTACCTGACTGGGAACGATATAGAGAGGATAACCAATGGCTGCTGGGGCAGATCAACTCACGCTAGTCTCGTTACTGTAAGTAGGCTACAATAAAACCTTTGTGAATAAAAAGTCAATACTTATCAATGCACTCACCTGTATAGACAGGCATAAACATGTAGAAAGCGATATTTCAATCTGCTCTGTCTGCTCAGTCCACCGCGCTGTTTTACGCGAACACAGCTCTACTCTGCAAATAGAGAATTTTTACAAACAAGCTAAAACAAAAGCTGTCGTCTAACTGTTTATCTTAGTTTGCTGGGAATCTTAAAATTTGGATAAATTCTTATAAATTTAACGCTGGCTGAACGAGCCATCCTCTCCGCTGGAGCGGTAAATTAAGACATTAAGGTATTAAGACCAAAACAAGCGTGAATGACGCGACCATTATGTTTGCGCTCTTCATTCTTGATGATGATGCTGGTTGTATTATTTTGCAATCGGTTTCATTGCAAATGGGCATATGTGACGAATGCATAGCCTGCTTATCTGTCCATTCATCATTAAAGCTGGGCTTTTCCACGTCAACTTTTCACTTCAGCCTCGTTGACAGTGACATTCTTACCTGACAACAGCCGTTTCTTTCTGCAAGCATTTTCCACCAATCAGGACGCTGCATACTACAACCATCACTCCTCAGTGAACTGCCTCATAGTCTGAGATCTTTTTCTACTTAAAGAGCTAGTTATCAGTATGGAGTTTCCATGTTTTTTAGGAGTTTGCTCACACTAATACATGTAAAAAAAAAAACACAAACAAAAATAGGCGTATTAGGAAGTCCGGCCCCCAGAGTGTCTGCTTAAAAAAAATTCTGGCCCTTGGAAAAATGTAGTTGATGACCCCTGATATAGGGTATTTCACACTGTTCCTTAAGGTCTCCTATGTAACATTGGTTGGGCTGAAAATTGCCCGAATGCTATTTTATTAGGCCCTTAACTACCCTGTGAATATGGTCCTATTTGGAACAAGAGCTTTTCTTCCAAATATGGTATGCTCATGAATATTTAGATGAGCTGCGTGCTGATTGGTTTGAGCGAATCACATTCATTGGAGACTAGACAGCAGGTTTCATATTTCAGACATTGCAAAGTTATACATTGTTTGTCTGCTATTTCGTTATTAAATTCACTTCTGATACTTTTTTTATGCGAGAAATCAGCTATATAAAGCTCAAATATGGGCCGTTTTACAAAAATGTATGGCTAATTGCAAATTTGGTAAGACATGTCGGACTTTAGGAGCTCCACACAGTCTGACGAGAAAGTGGCAACCTCCATACCCAGTAAAAGTCACCGTTTCCTCGGTTACTGGACTACTGGGGCTCGGGGCTCCGCGGAGCTGGCC